>NC_043009.1:32559362-32581862 GCF_006345805.1 Octopus sinensis | reverse complement strand
GTATGTATGTATGTATGAATGTATGTATGTATGTATGTATGTATGTATGTATGTATGTATGTATGTATGTAAGTATGTATGTGGGCACGTATGTATGTATATATATATATATATATACATATGTATAGGGAAAGAGAGAGATGCGTGGGTGTGTCTGCACACATGTGTACATGTTCATGAGTGCGTGTATTTATATATAGATGCTGTCATGCCTGTGTAGTTTAGAAGCTCGCTTTGCAATCAAAGAATTTTGGTTTCAGTTATATTGCTTGAGAGCTCGGGCAAATATCTTCTATTAAACTCTAACTAGACCGATGTGAATGTGGTAGGAGTTATATTACACACACACACACACACACACACACACACACATATATATATATATATATATATATATATATATATATATATATGTGTGTGTGTGTATATATACACATGATTTTGTGTGTGTTTGCGTTGGTTTTCCCCACTCTCGCATGGCGTTCAGTATCAATTTCTGTACGTCCTCGTATCATGCGGTTCGCCAAGAGAGACCGACTGAATAAGTATCACGCTTCATAAAACTCGTGTGTGTAAATTTATCACACAGAAAAATATATCCTGTCATATGATTCTTTTATTTATGACAACTCTTCCACGTCTGTTTCATTTCATACATTTACATATTCTCCGCACACACACACACACACACACACAAACGAGTACATATATATATATTTATCATATGCCTCATGATTACAGAAAGTGCGATTTACGACTATAATGTATGGAAGTTGAAGCACTACATTGTTATGAATTCTATAGTTAATAGATGTCAGTATGAAAGTCATATAACGGGTACGGTTTCGTCATTCCTCAAGAAATTTTCACCTCGGATCCGTTTGAAAACTATATGCCACTACAATATCTAATTTTCAGAGTTTTATTACTGTCCCAAATAGCTTTTGAAGAAACAATATATCTAAGCATTTCCTCACGCGCCTTGCAATTTCTGGCTTTCGAAATAATTTGAAAACTTTATCTAAATATAACATCACCTGTTGAAACGTATGTCAAAGCTCAATAGACTAGTGTAATTTAAAATTGAGATGATCACGCTTTAGTCCTTTGTTGGAAAATTAATATTTGGAAAGAAATTCTATGAATATAAAGTAGGTAAAAGAGGAAGGCTACTTCAAGATTTCAGAATACATTTCACATAGTTCAGTTTGGTCAGTTGGAGCCAATAAAAGCAGGTTTTAAATAAATAGATGAAAGACAGTTTTGTTTAGTTAGGCGATGTGAATTATAGCAAGATGTTTTGTAGAATATTGGAAATATCTTATTAATTCGAGGTTAAGTTTTTGCGGGCAACTTACATCGTTCTTTAAAGCAAAACCAAACTCCAAGCAATTTTAATGCGGCTGATGCACAATATCTATATACTGGGTATGAATTCACCTTTTGTTGTAACGCAAGAACGTATCTTTCGATACGTATATGGGGAGATGTTCATTTACTGTAACGCAAGACAATTTAATAATGCAGTATTAAATTGGCTTTCAATGTTTTTGCAAAGCAAATGAATTTTGACCAGCAAAATATTAAAAATTGTTTGAAAGTGTATTGCGGTTACTAAACAGTCAAGTTGAAAATAATACAGAAACCTGACGCTTCTCCTTCAACAATACTGCTTCAATATCGTGAAGATGTTCCTTTGAACTTACTGCTGTCTTGAGACTGACGTTTGTCAAATTCGGGTAATGTTGGACTTGGTCATCGATAAAATCTCAAACACGAAAACTATAGCGACGTAAATCAATTCCATGGCTAACAAGTTCTAGACACAAGAGCGTTGGTGCAAGACATCACTAAACATTTTCTTTTTTAAGTTGAGATGTGTTGTAACAGTTCTGTGCTGGCCAAAAGCTTGTGAATTATATTTGGTGGGGACAATGTATGAAAGCCCATTTAATAGATGTTTACTCTTGGTGGTAAGGAGATATAAATTGGCGCACAATATACCAAAATTTTGGGTCACGTCTCCATCATGTGAATAACGTTCTAGTTTCTATTAATCGTCATAGACATTGAAAATGGTTTTGAGTGCTACGTTTCTCACTCGTCCATATCATGTCTTCCTGTGAGAAAAATAGGTTGTCATACTTTTGTGTATCATCAACGTAATTCACAGAAAAGGGATATGTGTGTGTGTGTGTGTGTGTGTGTGTGTGTACACATAAATACATATACGTATTTGCGTATGTCTTTCACCAAAAACTATTGAGACAGATCTTGCAACAATGTTTTCATTTAATACCTTTTGCTTAACACATGCCAGTGGAGAGAATGGTGCAGAATATGCATGAAGCTGCTCTTTTGCAGCTGCCGTTAAAAATGCGATGATGTAGCACATGGATACAATTTTTGAGTTTCCTTTCGTTTTTCATTGCTACTTTGGACGCTGTTCAAAATAGAACTGCTTTTATAACAAGTTTTATGATAGCGGAGTTATTTCCATGTTGCTTGACGCACATGGGATTAATAACAATTTTGGATTCTGAAAAACATTCTGACAGCGTCTATTTGACAGCTAATAATATGACTATATTGCAGTGTAAGAACGGCATAAAAGAGTATCTCCCTGTAACATGTAATACCGTTCACAAGGAAGCGCACGCTAGATTACGCAGGGCTGACACTCTCGAACGGACACATTTTTTATGTGCTGTACGTCGTTTGATGCTAGATTTGTGTGTGAGATTCTCTCTCTTTCTCTATCTCACTCTTCCTCTCTATCCTCTCTCTCTCTCTCTATATATATATATATACTTTTATACTTTGATAGGTTTCGGCCAGTATTGGCCCAGGCCATGTCTCACTTAACAGCACCACCTGGGGAAGTCATTCAAATCAGGAATCGGACAACATCGTCCATCCGAGTTGAGAGTTATTGTTTACGGAAATATATCATGGTGTAGGAGATTTAGCCAGGGTTTCTTGAAGGAATTTGTCCAAACACTTCTTGAACTTTATGGGGTCTGTCTCTGCTTTAATGTGTTTTGGTGTAATGTTAAAGAGAACAGGACCACCTGAGGTGAGATAATTGTGCCGTATTGTTATGAGAATCGAGTGTGATTAATGTTGTGGGCGGATAGCATGGGGCCCAAGTTTTGGGTGTACTTTAAAGGTGATGCCAACATCATTTGTGCAATGCTGATTGAATATTTTCCCATCATACAGATGATTTAGTACTCACGGTGACGTTGGACAGAATAAAGCTTGAGCTTTTCTAGTCGACCCCAATAGCCAAGCATGTCATACCATCTATCATTTTTGAGGTGCTTCAACTTTTATGATACTTTGTTTCGTGAAGGGAGACCACAGTGGACAAGAGTATTCATGATGAGGTCGGGAAAAAGTAGGGAATAGAAGGATAATGGCGGGGATATCTCTCGACAGGAAATTTCTGAGAATCCAGGAGCACATTCTGCGGGCCATGTCAACTTTACTGTTTATATGAGCAGCCCAGCTAATGATGTGTTCCACAATTATTCCCAAGTCTCTGATGTTGGATGCCACAAGTATTTTACCTGAAGGAAGGGTGTATGGGAGTTTCAGGGTATCCTCTTTTCCGAAGTGGATTAACTTAAATGTGTTCTCGTTCAGCAGCATATTATTTGTTTCCACCCATTGGATGACATCCAGTAGATCCGACTGAAAGCATGCCGGGTTCATTCATGAACTTCTGGAACTTGGAATCGTCTGCAAAGATTCTTATGTTGCTGTACATGATGGTGTCAGTAATGTCATTGATGTAGACGATGAAAAGAAGTGGGCTCAACACAATGTCTTGTAGAACACCACTACTAAATTGTCTTTAATTTCGTTCATTCACGCTAAGACATAGGGGACGCCAAACGTTATGCCTGATATAGTGTGTTGGGGATTAACATCTCTGATACAGTTCAGATCAGCCATATCAGGATTGCTGAAATATGTATATGTGTGTATAGACACACACACACACGCATATATATATATATATATATATATATATATATACGTATGTATATATATATATTATATATATATATATATATATATGTGTGTGTATGTGTATTTTTATATATATATATATATATAAATACATATACATACATATATATATATATATATATATATATATATATATATATATACGCACATGTATATAGGTATCATACCTAAAAAGTTATCATCTGAGGCAAGGTTGATTATGGATGACCAGCAATCACCCATGCAACCAGCCTCCCTTTTCCTCCCCACCGATGTTATACAAGGGAAATCAAGAGGCCAATACAGCTTGGCATCTGAGGCATCGCAACTCAATTCTACAGCTGAGTGAACTAGAGTAAGGTGAAAATAATGCGTCCTGCTCAAGAACACAACATAGCTCGGTCCGGGAATTGACCCTCCAGCCACACGATTCTGAGCCCAACGCTCTAACAACTGAGCCATGCTCCTTCACATGTGCCTATGATACTCCCATCACTTCCATACTGAACATTTGCAGAGAATATTTCGAGATCTGAGAATGTTTCGAATATTGGGCCTGCATATGGTTAACCAGATGAGTTGTGAGATGATTGTAATGTATTGTATTATCATGTCTTACATAATGTACGATGTTAGGATACAATGAAATCTGTTAATGACACAATGCACCCATAACATATAATCCATTTGTGTACCCATACACACACACGCGCACGCGTATATACTTACAAGTGTGTTTTTGTATGTATATATATATATATATATATATATATATATATATATACATATATATATAGTTTGAATTTACAAAAACACAAAACAGAAGACGAAGACGGATGTGTAAACAACAAACAGGTAACGCTCGGGAAGTGAGAAAGTCTTTTACGTTTCGAGTCTATGCTTTTCAACAAAAAATAACAAAGAAATAAGCAGAGAGAGAAAATTTTAAAATGTTTAGTGGTTAGCGATCAATCATGGCGAATATATATATATATATATATATATATATATTTAGTGAAGGGAAGAAATGGAGCTGAACGAAGATTCTACAGAATTCCTTTTATTATTTTCTACACATGTAGACATCTACAATTATTCCAAGGTCGTAACTTCAACAGTGTTTTTTCTGTTGTGATTTTTGCTACCCAGGTATCGGTTAAATTTTGAATAATCCTTAACAAGATAATTCATTTATCCATTTCAATAAATATATATATATATACATATATATATATATATTTACACATATATAAGCAAAGCAGTAGTTCCAATGATTTCATAGATTAATTTGGCTCATATAATCTTAAATCTAAATACAACATATTCGTAGTGGATTGTTGCTACCATATTAGTACCATTTTCGCTATCGAAGCGTCATTACACCCTTTGCACATTCCCGCGAAATGTGTTTTAGAATCGGAAATATGTTTTGTAGAACCTTTTGCACTACTTACTATTTTAATATCCACTCGGACCCTACTGAAAACGTATGTGCTCATAATTTTATAGCTAGTCAGAATGGTGGTGTAGGGAGATGCAGGCTTTCACGATTTGCGATTAGAGAAAAAAGAAATGTGCATCATGAAGGCTTGGTAGTGAGAGAGACATTAATAATTGTTTCAAATTTTGCCACAATAACAGCCATTTCGGGGGATGGGGTGTATCGATTACATCGTCCCAAGCGTTCAACTGGTTCTTAATTTATCGACCCCGAAAGGATGTAAGGCAAAGTCGACTTCGGTAGAATTTGAACTCAGACGGTAGCAGCAGACGAAATACCTTTTTCTTTACTGCCCGCAAGGGGCTAAATACAGAGAGGACAAACAAGGACAGACAATCGAATTAAGTCGATTATATCGACTCCTGTGCATAACTGGTACTTATTTAATCGACCCCGAAAGGATGAAAGGCAAAGTTGACCTCGCCGGAATTTGAACTCGGAATGTAACGGCAGACGAAATACGGCTACACATTTCGCCCGGCGTGCTAACGTTTCTGCCAGCTCGCCGCCTTAACGATGTTATTATTAATTAGGGTATACTTTAAGTGCTCTGATATAATTATCTCTGTAATGCAGCAGATACGGAGACCAAGTGTATGCTTATATACGCCTGTGCGTGTGCGTGTGTGTTTCTCTGTCTTTGAGCGTATGTCTATATTTATATATTATACGTATATATACATATATATATATATAATATATATATATATATATATATATATATATATATATATATATATATATAATATATATATATATATATATATATATATATGTGTGTGTGTGTGTGTTTGGGATGTCTGTGGTGTGTGTGTCAGTGCGTGTGTGCACAAATGATCAGATACGTTGACACTTTCATCCACATATACACAGTATATCTATCTATCTATCTATCTATCTATCTATCTATCTATCTATCTATCTATCTATCTATCTGTCTATCTATCTGTCTGTCTGTCTGTCTGTCTGTCCATGTGTCTGTACGTCAGTCTGTCTCTGTCTCCATATATATATGTGCATGTAAATACATTTTTCTGGTCTTAAGGTAAAATGTAGTCTGTATCTCATTTGTTTCTTCTTTTTTACTTAATATTTTGGAAAAGAAAAAAATGTAAAAATATAATATTAAAAAAGAGAAACGCAAATAATATTTAAATCCGTTAATAATAAAACAACATGACCACCCAGACTTTCCCCTCACCTCTCACTAATGAAATTATGAAAATATGCAAAATACAAAAAACAACAACAACTCAAAGCAACCAGAACGTTAATAAGCGCAATGGTTGAATCTAAAACTTAATACTTTGCTGGAAAAGGCTAAAAGATCTGACAGAAAGCTAATCAACTTTTCTAAATAAAACGCTGTAAAACAACAGCCAATTAAATTTATGTGAATTACCATTCAATGATTTTGGGGCAATATTATAGAATCTGCCGCTGGGCTTCTAGATAGGATAGTTCTTTAATTAACTTTCAAAACGAATCTTCTGACTAAAAGAATAATTACTATTTTTGAGACAAGCTAATCAACAAATTTATAAATGATATACAGAGACTAATGGGAATAGTCGGGTAACAGTTTCATTAACATTAGCACACGCACGCACGCACAAATACACTGACACACGTACACAGTGACACACACACATACACACTGTAATGACTATTGTTATTAAGAAATTAATATATTTCATAATGCACCAGAACCAAGGTAGATCTGTCATAGGAAACGATTTTCCGTCCTTCGTTTCAGTTTCTTAGAATCTATTTGCTAGTTTATTGCCCTCACTTCTTATTTTGCTTAAACTTGTTTTGCTTCATATTGAATATCAGTTGGAAATCATTTCAATTTGGACACCTCCATTTAGTTCGTAACAATCTAATAGAAATGTAATTTCTCATTCGGCAAAACTCCCTCCCTTTAACGATTGTTGATGATCATTCTAACAGCAAACGCATGGTGTACTCTAATCCGGACAATGCTGGTGAAATTGACCGTTAAGATATTAGTTACATGAATGAAGACATAGTTACTACCTGCCTGGCTTTATAACCAACAGGGTGCGGCAGAAAAATCGGTGGGAGTTGTTTTGGTTGCAGCTTGTATAATTTAATATGGGGAAAGACGAGGCAACTATGGTATGGGGTTGATCATAAGAGTGCTCGATCAAGCACGAATTAGGGCTACTCAACAACAACATCAATAATTGTATTAGATATTTAGAAGTATCGTTAAGTTATCTAGACATTACCACATACAGGAGATCCATTCCTGATTGATATTAGAAGCTGGTCAGCCAAATTATAGAGTTATCTGAGCCTTGATCATATGATTTGCAGTAGTTATTCTTGAGTCTGGCGTTCCTATTTCAAATCAGGTGGAGGTAATTTTTGCATTTCATCCCTTAAATAAACTATCCATTACTTTTGATGGCTCTCTCTCTCTATCTCCCGCCTTTCGTAATGCTTCTTAAACTCGACTACACTGCTCTGTACCATAAAAGACAGATCAAGAAAAATTAGGAGTGATCATCTAATTGCTAAAGACAGTTCATCTAACGTGCTGAAAAAAACGTTTAAAAAAACCGTTGGAAACTATTTGAAAATAACATAGATACATTGATGTGGAGAACGATATTACGACATTGAGAGATCGATGCCTAGAAATACAACAAAAATGGATATTGAATCTAAAAATATTACACCCCGATAAAAGCATGTATGTTTAGGGTGCTTTTGCGAGAGGGGACAGAAAATACAAACTGGTTCTCTATAAGATGCTGCCGTATACAACGTACATCTGCAACATATCTGAAATATTCCATTAAGATTTCTCTCTCCAGCCCTTTCATCTTAAGTTCAGCGAGTGTAAAAAGAGTGTGAACAATTTGGTTAAGGCTTTCAATTAGCATCTATTTCAAGGATTATATTCACTAGAAATTCCTTATTCTGTTTCATAGTGAACGACAAGGACCATTTCTCGGTAATAAATACTGAGCAATATTGGTAAATCAAATAGTTCCATGCTTGCATCATTTCTATAGACTATTGATTTGAAGAGAAAGTAAGGTATTCCATCAGATTCTTATATAACTGTCTTATTATGGCACCGACTTGAATATCAGCATATTTGAACACTCAAAAGAAAGCTTTTCATGTGCGGCTAAAATGACATTTTCCAGTTCATACACCTGCTGTAGTTATATGGCTGTTTTATATCTCTACGTTTGTGTTTGTGCGAGTGTGTAAGGGAGAGAGGAAGAGAGAGTGAGAGGAGGACGAGAGAAAGAGAGAGTGAATGCAATTGAAAGTGAGTCTGCCTCTTTTCACTTCCTTTCACTGTACAAACGGACGCATTAACTCTTACGCGTGCACACACACACACACTGAACTATGTCCACACAAATACGCATATATATATACATGTATACATATATGTATCTATATACATATATATACATGTGCATATATATACATATATATAATATATATATATGTATACGTATGTATATACATATACGGATGTATATATATATATATATATCTGTAAGTATATATGAATGTGTATATATAGGGAGAAAGAGAGAGAGGGAGTGAGTGAGAGAAAGAGAGAGAAAGTGATGGCACATACACTGTCTGTGAATGTAAATCCACGTGTCTATAGTGATATTTCGTCTGAGTGCTACGTTTTGTCTCCATATGCCTCAATATAAAGTTCACTGCTTTATGCAACTGGGTTACGTTGCTTTCAGCTTCTCTTCGTCATATTGAAAATAACTGCGTTTCATAATAATCCAATATATTATACAAAATCGAGGCCACTTTTATCAAGCTTAACAAAAGTATTGCCATAGATTTTATCAAAACCCGACTCTATTGACATTATATGTATCATAATGTATCATAATTTCATAGTAAAATGATTAAACGAAACCTATTTGTGGCACCATACCCCCACAACACAGAGTGTAAAACCCTTGCACGCAATCATTTCCATATGTTCACAATAGCAACTTTTCTACTTTATACTCTATGCTATGAATTAGAATTAATGTAATATTATTATTTAATTAATAGGCATGCTCTATGCAGCTTGTTAGGGTTTCTGTATACATATTTATGATCCGGATTTTTGCGAATTCCTTTTCGATGGCCTTCTTTTCATTCTTCTTCGTCCTTGTACGGTAAAACAGCGACATTATTATCAAGTATTATAGAAAGTAATTTTTTAAAATTCCCAGCTAAAAACTAGCCAAGGAGGGAGTTTACATGTACTTGCACAATCTGCTAGAAATATCACCCAAATCTCCATCAAACAAATTACATTTTAACCGCTTAAATATGAAAGGGGTAGGTTCATAACATTGTCCTACATATATATATATATATATAATATATATATATATATATATATATATATATATATATATATATATATATATATATATATATATACATACACACATACCTATGTATATATAACTATACACACAAAACACCCAATGCTCTCGTATTTTTCCCCTTAATCGCATATACACTCCACTAGGCACACATACATACACACTACACCTTCTTTTCTTAACCCCCTTCTATAACCGTACCTGGTCGCTGTCCCGTCACCTTTCTTTCAGCTTCTTAGTTGTTTTCCATTGCCATACTTCTCCGACGACTTTTCTTTTTAATAATCGCTTCTGATAAATTGTCCCTCCTTTGACTCACGCACACACACCTACACGCACAAACACACACACACACACATACACACACAATACACACACATATGCACACACTATATACATATATATATATATTAATGTTTGACTGTTATATATATATATTCTTCATTATATATATATATATATATATATTCTTCATTATATATATATATATATTCTTCATTATTTTGTATGCAGAATGCTCCCCAATGCATATTCCATCAGCCATATTGTTATTACATTTTAGTTCACCTCAATAAAATTGATGCACTGTTTTTGTGGCCAACTTTCATGAATTTTATCATTTCATAATCCTGTAGGATTTACTCTGATAGCATTATTCTGTTTTTTAATTAAAAATACAAAAACGGAAATAGCGATCGAAAGAGAAAAATATGCCTTTTTTTTGTTTACCTTTTTTCTTATGTTTCAGCAGTAATATAGTTTTTAAATAGTTCTGTATTTGATGATTGCTACATTCTTTTATTCCAGTTATGGATGGAACTTAATTTACCAAAACTGCAAGTTTTCTCCCAGATTAAAAGCTATGGCAAAAGAAGGGAAAAAAAACGTAGAAAATCATCACCGAAGAAGTATCAGCGTTGAATGACAATTCCCATTGGTAATAAGCTATGCATATATGTTCCTGTCTTCGGATAGAGCAACGCAAAGTACTGTTTCAAAGCGATGAACATATAACTAAGTAAAAAATAAATATGCAACTGACTGGTGTTTAAGATGTACAGAAAAATATTTCCATATTTATGCTGAATTAAAGCACCAACTGGGATGAATTTATAAATATGAATGCATTTATAATATGTAGATGAAATATTCAAGCATAAATACTTGCGTTTGTGAATCAAACACTTATTCAAATTGTATATTTAACCATGCATATGTGAGTAGAAGCATAGCTAAATATAACCAGGCCTAAGTGGACATGTTACACATACAAGTGTATGGCAACATCCAAATAAAAAGAATGGTTACTTTTTGCAGCGCAAAAATACCAGATACCTACATAAGCATTTATATTTTCAGAATTCAAAATAAGACTCTATGGTTTTGTGATATAATAAAAGGGTCCCCCTAGGGCAAAACTATACTATTTACTAAAAAGTATTCTGCAGCAAATATAGCTTGAGGTCAGATTGTAAGCTTTTAATAAATGTTCATCTGTAAAATACCACTAAAAGTTCATTCTTATGGCGTTAATTAAGAAAATATATAATTAATATTTTAGAAGCTGTCGCACACGTAGTATTCTGAAAATGCGAAATAATATTATAATAGTATAATTCAGTTGTTGTTGATGATGATAATGATGATGATGATGATGACTGTGATGATGATGATGATGATGATGATGACTGTGATGATGATGATGATGATGATGACTGTGATGATGATGATGATGATGATGACTGTGATGATGATGATGATGATGATGATGACTGTGATGATGATGATGATGATGAAGATGACTGTGATGATGATGATGATGATGATGACTGTGATAATGATGATGATGATGATGACTGTGATGATGATGATGATGATGATGATGATGAAGATTAGGATGCTGCTGCTGCTGATATTTAATATCGTGTGATTTCAAAATGGAACTATGGCCAAAGGCATTCATATTTTCACTGCATATATGTGTGCATACAAATAATACATACATACATACATACATACATACATACATACATACACACACACACACATACATACATACATACACACACACATACATACATACATACATACATGCATACATACATACACACATATACAATATATGTGTGTGTGAGAGTGTCTGTGCATTTGTGTCCCAGACTTTCTTGAAGAAGCTAAGGATGTCGCTACTATGTGTAGCAGAAGGTGAGACCATTTAATATTCTATTAATATTAAGTTTTTGTTGATGCAGAAATAATACAAAATAACATGGATCTTGGTCAGAATTCCTAAACCGCTTTTTTAGTTGTTTCCCCAGATGGTTGAGTATTCCAGAAACGTTTGAACTCTTAACATAGTTCTCCAGCTGAATCAAAATGGCACAGCGTCACTAGGTTTGACCCTTGACTTCTAGACAAAAGTCAACGTACGGGCTGCGACATAGTTTCTCGCTAGCCGAATTCGGCTGTGCCCCAGTGGGGACACAGCACTTGAACTGAAACTAGAGAAAGAGTAAAGAGTAAGAATCCACTCATAATATCTGGCTCAAACCGGTTACTGACATTTGCTTTAGAGACCACATTGAGAAAACGAAACCGGGAAGTTGAGATTGTGAAACGAAACATTATTTTAATGGGTACATGTTTCATTGTCAAACTTGCACGTTTAATCCTTAGTAATACACCGACAAATCCACGACTGACCTTATCGATATAGAGATATTCACAATTTCGAATATGTATACTGTGTTTTGTTCTAGATAGTACATGTTTGATAAGGCTTTAACATGTTTTAAACATCCATGAATGTACCTATGGGTAATGCTGGCGTATATTTTATCAAATATTGCTCTATTCCAATAACGTACGCATTCAATATTATATATTTCATAATCTCACGTTCCGTCAGTAATGAAGCGAATATATGCATTAACTTCTGATAATCGCGTTATTGTTTGTGCACTTCATATATTCTGCTTTATAAACAAATATTTGTAATTTAAACATACTATATTATAATACAAAATATATTACGATTATATGTTTTTTTGCTCAATTATTTTCATCTTTAAAGATGAAAGATATTTTAGTATTTACACGACGCCTTGAAAGTAGAGGTATGAAAATAGAGACTACAGTGCACAATGTTCTTTGTTCGTTTACTAAATAGTTGTGATGTCCATGTTGTTTCTTTGTCTCTGAATTATTCAGTGTGCGTGAACATGTGTGAAACTTGAAAAAGGGGCATTCAGTACGTTCTGTGCGTGTTTTATATGTCATGTTGTGGGTCCATCTATTTTTTCTTTTTTTGTGAGATGGTGTGTATGTCGTGAGCCGTGTGTTGGTATGATTTAGGCTTTCAAGGTGGGTTTGTCTTTGTTTACAATGAACCTCTATTTGTAAATGTCGAATAAGTGTATACTCGTTTTGACCCCTGCGATTTTGTCCATAAGAGTTTGTATGTGTGTTATGAGTGCATATGTGACTCTATTCTTTTATTGTATTATTTTTAATTGTTTCAACATCCGGACCGCGGCCGTGCTGGTGCACCAACCTTATTGATTTTAAAAAAATATTATTGTCGCCTTATGATTGAAAGTTGATCGACGATCGATAGTTTGTAGTTGCTGATTTTCCTAGGTGTATCATTCAATGGTTGGTTTGTCCGGGATCATCGTTTGGGATTCATCCAATGCTTTTCTGAAAGTTTCAGTAGGGGTCCCTTTTCTATCTTTAATCACTTTGGGTGAGCAGCTGAAAACTTGAGGACCTCTGAATATTGAACTGGTAGAGTGTTTTTGCTCATGAGTTTGAAGATGGTATATTTGGAAGCTGACAGGACCTACCAGTTCGAGTATAAAAATTCGCTTTAATGCCAAAATATTGATCATGCCCCTCCAGGATCTTCCATATGTATATAATAGTATATATCTCTCTTCGGCGTTCAAGAGAGTAAAGACGAAGAGCTTTCAGACGTTCCCAGTAATTAAGGCCATTAACCGAAGTTATTTTACTAGTGAATGTTCTTTGTAGCTCTTCAATTTATTCTATGAGACCGGGTGGATTTAGAGACCAAATCTGTGAGCAGTAACCTAATCTGCTCAGAATTAAGGTTTTCCATAGAGTTAGGATAACTACCGTTCGTGAATGTTTGGAGGATTCATCCTATGATATGTCTGCATTTAGAAGTCAGTTTGGTGACATGACTGATGAAAGATGCATCATTTGACATGATTATTCCTAAATCCCATATGTTGTTAGTTCTTTGAATCATTGTATTATCATTGTATTGGGATTTGTGTCTATTCCCTCCATAATGAAGGGTTTGAAATTTTGTTATATTACATTTCATATTATTTTTATCCACCCATTGATAAATGACGTTTAGGCAATTTAGGAGTGTGATGCCATCTTCTGGACTTTGGATAGCCATTGATATTTCTGTAACTTAGGTTGGCCGATTGCACTTGTGAGCTTATGCCTGATAGTGTTATGGTAAATAATAAGGGTCTTAAAACCGTACCTTGAGGTATTCCTCGTATTACAGGTGACTTTGATGAGAGATAACCGTTTGCAGCGACAGATTGATTCCTATCCGTAAGAAGTCAAAGAGCCATTCTCCGAGTTTTCTTCTGACACCAAGATCCCTTATCCTATGATAGATGATTCCATGATCAATCTTGCCATACGCTTTAGAAAAATCTAGGTATATGCAGCCATTGTCCTTTTCATTCAGGGGATTATTGATGATGGTGTTATGGTGATGTAATTGTTGTGTCAGGTAACCATGCTGTGTATTATCTAAGTGGTTATTTTCCCCAATATATGCAGTATTATTATTATTATTATTATTAATAGTATTATTATTATTATTATTATTATTATTATTATTATTATTATTAGTAGTAGTAGTAGTAGTAGTAGTAGTAGTAGTAGTAGTAGTAGTAGTAGTAGTAGTAGATAAAGAGAATAGAAAGTGCCAGATAATTGACTTTACAGTCTTAAATGATGAAATAAATGATATAAGTATAGAAAAAAATAGCAAAGTACCAGGACATAGCTATTGAATTACAGTGACTATGGAAAGTGCTGGTAAAATGTATCCCTGTAGTTATAGGTGCATTGAGAACAACCCCTAAAGATATCAACAGATGGATAGACGAAATAAGCATAAGACGCAGCTTAGTACAGCTGCAGAAAACAGTGTTATTAGGGACAGCTAGGATACTTAGGAGGGTTCTTGGCATCTAAGGCAACTTAGGATTCTTTTCTTTTCCAACAGTCTAATCTGTTGAGTGTATATGAATAATAATAATGAGAATAATAATGAAAACAATGCTTACACTATTGTCATAAGTTGTCTGATTTTTAAAAATATTAAACTTTATAGACAGAAAAGAAATAATGATAAATATAGAAAAACACAACTGTCATGTATTGAAAATCAAGTGAATTTACTAAAACATCTCCTTCATTGGTGTTTGTTTTTCAGAATTCCCGAAAACAATAAATTATCTAACATTTGAAAATTTTTCATATCTGATATCTTTGTTTTTTGGTTTATATATTGTTTTCTTTTTAAATTTTAACTTTGCTTTGTTATGATCATCACTGCTATATTAACAGTGTCGTTACCTACACTTTCTGGTTACACCTTCCTGACGATAACACATCTATTTGGCTCGAGTGATAAATGGATCGTCCTCTCTATCTCTTTCTCACTAAGTCTTTCTCTTTATACTGATATATATATATATATATATCTGTGTTGTAAAAAACATATATATATATATATATATATATATGCATATAAATATATATATGTATGTGTGTGTGTGCGTGTGTGCATATATATATATATAGTTACAACATACACACATGAATATACATACACTCAGACTTATATATGTATACTTTGTCACTTTCTACAGATCCACATATACATGCGCATATGTATCTATACAAAGAGGGAGAGAGAGAGTGTGTGACACTGAAGTGGCAAGAGAAGCTAAACTAATGAAATTTTATGTATAAATTGTAAACCGCTATTTCAAACGGAAAATTTCCTATCAATAACAGACACAAGTTTGTGTGTTTCATTTTGGTATATTAAATGTTTCTGACTGCTGAAATAAATAATTCGAAAGTTTGCAACGAGCTCAGGCAGGAAACGCATTACATAATTATCCGACAATTAAAAATGTACACAGCTATTCTTTTTAGGATTTATGAAACTTAGAGTTATTGTACTCATTTGGTCTGCCGTATATATTGCTTTAGACACGCTTGAAACCTATATAGAAGATATCAAATTTATACACATAGTCTTGAATATAAACATGTGTTTGAGAGTAGTTATGTGATCACGTGTTAGTAAAGCGTGCAATAAAGTGTGAACAGGCACAACGTTCATTCCAGATTGGTCTGGTCCTTTAATTTCTCCTTTTCTACATGAAACACTACTAATATATATATATAATATATACCAATAGGAGGAAGGTGTTATCAGTGTTGTACATGAAGGTTTGCGAGGGAGGCTGCATATGAATGGTGCAAAAGCAACGTGCGAATGTCTAATAGTGACTTTTATTTTACCGCACAAGGAACATTTCATATCGGTCATTGATTAGAAAATTTCACAAGTCAACAGAATTGCAAGATTAATTCTCCAGCAATCCTACGTAGTTTATTACAAAAGCTCTGCATTTAAGCTTAGCAAGACCGAAGAAAAAATATACTCAGTAAATTCATATCAGCAAACTATAATGACATGTCTGTGCCGTGAAGTAACCGTGAAAACAATTATCCTAAAAGGTAAGAGAATGTGAGGAGCTGGACCGTAGAATGTCACACACTGAGTCTGGCGTTAAAAGCATGCTTCTTTATAACCCTTGCATCTGGACTTGTCAAAAGGATCTATAATGATTTATCACGTGGGGTTTAGCTGCTGATTAGTCCTTACCTCTGCCTCTCACCTGAACAAGGATGTGCTTTGTCATGATTTAAACTTTGCAATCTAACAATTCAGTTTCAATTTTGCTACATGTCATGAATGCGTCACACGGTATTTATATGAACGTCACGCCGGGCGAAATGCATAGCCGTATTTCGTCTGCCGTTACGTTCTCAGTTCAAATTCCGCCGTGGTCGACTTTGCCTTTCATCCTTTCGGGGTCGATAAATTAAGTACCAGTTACGTACTTAATCCGTCTGTCTGTCCTTGTTTGTCCTCTCTGTGTTGAGCCCCTTGTGGGTAGTAAAGAAATAGGTATTTATATGAACGCTGTTGGTTCTTTATTTACATATCAAAGATAATGTTATATGGAATATTATAAAGGCAGCATGTACATTTTCGTGTGGTTCGAACTGTTTGAATTTGGGTGTTGCTCAATTAGACTACCTCTGCTATTGCTAGAGCAGTTTTGATGTTTCAAATAATAATCAATACGTCAAAACAATTAGTTCCAGTCTCTAAATGAATCTCATATTTCGTTTAATGATTCCTTTATAGTCGTCATTGTTTGTATAATAAATTAATTGAATATAGATTAAGTTTGCTAACCAGAAAGGCTATGGCGTTCTATTCGTGGTATCATTCATTTTACAATCGGTGTCAGATATCCGTAATGTTGAACAGCATGCAACGGAAATATATGATCAAATGTCTAAACTAAGCGTCTGTCTCTCTATCTATCTATTTATCTATCTATCTATCTATCTATCTATCTATCTATCTATCTATCTATCTATCTATCTATCTATCTATCTATCTATCTATCTATCTATCTATCTATCTATATATATATAGCTATCTATATATGTATATATATGTATATATATATATATATATATATATATATATATATGCACATACACACGTGTATATATATATATATATATATATATATATATATATATATGTGTGTGTGTGTGTGTGTGTGTGTGTGCGTCGATTTAAATGGGTTCTTTTTAATCTATTAAGGAAGGTGACACATTTTGTTCCTCTACGAATGAAGACGGTAGAATAAATTAGCGGTCCTTGTGAAAAGTATTAAATCTAATATGGCCGTTAAAGAAATAAAAATAATCACGCATGTGTGTATGAGGGTTATTCTTCCCATGATAATTAGCACTTAATAGAAATCTGGCGAGACAAAAATTCAGGGATAAGGCATTCCCCCTTGGAACAATTTCGAACAATGTTGCTGTATATTTTCATGAGACAATGTTGGTAATCTTCATTTAGAATGTCTGTGGTTAGACTTGTTAGTATCACTTTTAGCCTCAGATCACTCATTCACGAAGACCTGCAATCAAAAGCATTTAAAACTATATCATTTGTTTGTTTTGTTTTTTTATTTTATGTAAGCAGAAAATATCTAGAACCACTTTATCGACTGTGTATTTGCTTAATTTAAGAAAGGTAAATTCGATTTTGTGCAAACCTCATTGTTTCATCTATTAAATGAAGCAGTTGTAATACGGACGCAGCTAAGAATCGAGCGTTGAGGGAATACGATGAGACTGTGCCTATAGTATGGGTTATGCTGTCTAAAAATGCCATAGAAAATATTATCCGCTGGTCCGTGTTTTCAAGTTAGGCAGATTTATTTCATGCTAGTTTCAACCAAAATAAGCTGAAATGGTTTCCATATCTCACTTGCCATATATTCTTCATACTTTGATGAAAAACTGTTGTGTTCTTGCTCTAAAACATCCATTCATATTTAGGAAGGTTAGACAAAAAATAAATAAATAAAATTCAATGGTAGTTATTAAACACGAATCCAAACAGCAATTCTTGAGAGACGTGACAGTGCAAACAACAAAACCTTAAGTAAATTTTAGACTTTCATTTTGTACGCTTCTAAATCTGATCTAACCGCTATCAAATGCTGTAAATGCTGTGACAGTAGCGTTTTACACTCTTAAATATACTCATATATCTATACTATCGCACCTGTATGCATACACAATCAGACACACGCAATAAAGATTAAATATTAGGTTTATACACCGCAGGAAGTTCAGCTTTCACAATGTCACAATATATTAAAAATAAACATAAACAAATTAACAGCAGAAACCCAGCACGAGTTACGTACAAGAATATCATGCTAACTGCACATTTGTTTAATAACAATACTTGATTAACAGAGAAATACATTCAACAACTTTTTTTTTGTTCAAAATTAAAAATTTGGAAGAAAATATTTTAGAAAATGTAAAAATAATGAGAAAGCAAATAAAACATATATTTGGCAATATATTCATAAAAAATCTTTTCCTATGCATAACAGTATTGTTTATAATCTAAAATATTTCACTTCTTAAATAGAAGCATTTAGACATCTAGTATCAAAGAAAACAATATCAACAGAATATCTTGATGAAATAATTAGGAATTGTTTTACATTTTTCTTTCTATAAAGCTATGGTAATCAAAGAAAATATATAATGTTTTTTGAATTAATAAAAAAAATTATATTTGAAACATAAAAATACTCAGAAAATAATATTGATTTCTTCAAGTTAAACTGATATAAAGAATACAAACATCAAAATCTTCATAATTAACAATTTTCTGCATAGAGCCATGCTAATTGTGTTATTCTTTTTTTTTTCTCATGTTACACAGCTCTGTTGGAGGAAAACAAAAGAGTAAAAATCGTAAAACATGTAAAACTGAAGTAAATTATGAAAGAAAAACTATAATTTGAAGCCGAGAAAAATAGTCATAAACAAATATATTGAAATACATATACAACAGAGATATGATGGAAAATAAACAGAAAAACAAAAAAAAAAAACTGTTTCTATGATTGAATCATAATCATCTCTGGCCAATTCCGAAGATATATTTTTTTTTACTCGTATATTTAATTCTCCACTATTGTTTTCCCATTTTCTCCAAACTTGCCCCAGGGAGATCAGAATAAAATTGAACAATATGACAAAATGCACCTAAATACATATGCAAACATATACATATAACTATACATACATATATCTATATACACACACACACTCGCACATACACATACATACACACACAGAGACACACATAGATATATGTTATATTATATTATATTACATTATATTATATATAAAATGTTCAAATATATTTTCACCAAATTGAAAACTTATTCACTTTGATAAAATAAAAATATGTAGCGTTCCTTTTGGCATAGAAGATGATATTTGCGGTGTATTTCTTCTAGTATCTTCAGCAGCATTATCATCATTATTGACATCCTCATCATCATTCTCAACATCACCATCATTATCATCAGCCAAATGATCGTTGTTGACGTCATCATCGCCATCATCAACATGATAATCATCAGCATCATTCACCTTCTACTCATTGTCGTCTTTATCATTATTATCAGCAGCGATAATGTTGTATTTTTCTTTTCGGTTTTACATGTTAAAAAGTATTTCTTTCTTTTTTTAAAGAATATTTTTATTATTTCGAGAAAGCGTCACAGATGGCACACTGCAAAGTATGAGAACATAAAAAGAAAAAAATATAAATTCGTTGCTTAGAATAAAAACAGCAAAAGATTTCCTAACAATTTGCAAAAGAAATGCAACAATAAATGATTTACAAACCAAGTAATGAAAGGCATAACGTCTTGGTATTGCTTTTGGCTTCTCTTCATTAAAACCAAGAAAATTTTATAATTTTTAAAATTCTTCATACACTTGTGACAGGGACGTGAAAATTGAGGTAGATGAAATGTGTGCATACCTGATATACATACATACACACGCGCGCGCACACATACATACACACACATACACTCGAACGTATATATATATATATATATATATAATATATATATATATATATATTATATATATATATATATATATGTATGTATGTACGTATGCATGTATTCGTATATGTGTAGATATGTGTTTGCGTGCGTATTGGAGTACACACAAACACGTAGATATCTAAAAATGCATATAAACATATATGCATATATATAAATGCGTATATATTGATATAAATCTCTATACATATTGAAATATAAACATACTACATACAGAAATACGCACATAAATATACACATACACATCCATATACATACATACATACATACATACATACATACACATAGACACATACCTACTTATATATAAGTACGCAGACTGAAGCAACTCCTCTCCATCTGCCCACCTACCTAACTACCTGCCCGCCTGCCTGCGGGTCTATCTATCTATCTATCTATCTATCTATCTATCTATCTATCTATCTATCTATCTATCTATCTATTTATCTATCTATCTGTGTGTCTGTCTAATTGTCTCTCTGTCTGTCAGTCTGTCTGTCTGCCTGTCTGCCTATCTGTCTGTCTCTCTATGTATGTATTTATCTATCTATCTATCTATCTATCTATCTATCTATCTATCTATCTATCTATCTATCTATCTATCTATCAATCTATCTATCTATCTATCTATCTATCTATCTATCAATCTATTTATCTACCTATCTATCTATCTATCTATCTATCTATCTATCTATCCATCTATCTATCTATGTTTATATGTGCGTGTGAGCGAGAATGTGCTCACATTGTAGCACAGTAGTTCAGTTTTTTTACGTAAAAAGATATCAGAATTTCAACATGTATACTAATGGAGTATTTGATCTGTAACTTTAACTAATCATAAAATGATTCATAGAATAGAAATAATTTTGTGTATGCATTTATGTGCTATGTATTTCTGTATGTATATACTAATGCATTTATATATGAAAACATCTGTAGGCAAATGTGTTCTAAAATGTAAAGATGGTTGTCTATATATTTTTATGAATGCATAGATGTTCAGATGGACGTATATATGTAGACAATACTTTATAATAGCATTCATTTCCGTATGATGATCATGGATGGATATTTCGCTTTTGGATTATTTTTCGTTAAAAATTTGGAAGGGATGGAAAAGATTTCTTCTGAAAATAGCCTTCAGCATTAATTGTAGCAAAGAAAATTAAGAGAAATATCCAACCTATACCCTACAATCAAACGGAAACACATTTTATGTATTTTATAACGAAAACTTAAATACATCTTGTTAGGATGTAATTTATTTTAAAAAACGGTGTATAAACAAGTACACATACAGACATGCAGCGATACACACAAGCACGTGAGTGCACGCATAATACACATATATACCGTTCTTCGCCAGTTTCGAGGATGAGCAGTGATTGTTTAAGAAGTAAAATGATGGTGAAAGCAACTGTGCATTGTACAGATGGGATTAATCTTAACGCAATTCTCCGGCCGAATCAGTGTGATATATCGTGATAAAGCCAGACATTTGAATTTGTTCTCTCTATCATCTCTTACAAAGTGAGAAAGAGATAGAGTGGACACATTAAACAGTAATGTATTTGCACGTTAGTTGTAAGAAATCACATATGCAAAACAATCATTTAGAGTACTGACAGCCACTCGTTGAACAAAATATGGCACATAATAAATTGACCATCGTTATCCAATGAGGAGTAGGGAAACAAAAAAACTACATGGGTGACGTTGTAAAATATATTACTTT
>NC_043009.1:32534362-32554362 GCF_006345805.1 Octopus sinensis | reverse complement strand
GAAAATGACGACCGTCAAAATAATGGGCCGGACGTTGTACCTCATGTCCCGCAATTAAAACCCAAAAGACGTAAATGGACACGTGAGGAATACATTTCTATCTTACACGCATACTTCACAGCATTGCTCTACCCACAAAATGAAAATACAACAACACATACATATAAAATATGGTAAGGAAAATAATAGAGATATAGACTTGGATACAGCAAGGAACCCTAATAAATTAGCTAACGTACGAAGATACATTCTCAAAGCCAAAAAAATATCAGAAATAGAAATAGAACATTTAAAAGAAAAAATACACCAGGAAAATGTAGATAGAAGCCACACAACAATGCCCAATAATATAAACACTGAAACTGTAAAACACGAAGACAAACGCAACATTCCCAACAAGCACGATGTAAACAACGAAGGGGAGCCTAATGATTATGATAATATAAAAAATAAAATAATCAAAGAACTGAAAACCACAGAGCCCAAAATGGACCACCGACCATACCTCCCAAGAATAAAAATAAACGCAATAACAACACCAATTATAAACAACATAAACCTAGCAGTCACTGAAGTAGCCACTGAAACAAAAAAAAGTGATATCACTGAACTAAATGACTTGATATACGCAGCAGCCACTGCAGCCACAAAAGAAGCTGGATACTCACCCAAACCCGCCCAAACAGGAGTACCACCACCCAAACAAACCCTGTGGATAAATAACATCCAAAACAAAATAAAAAAAATTAGAAAAGACCCGTCGATTCTTAATGAAATCAGCAAACAAGCAACGCTACTAAGCAATAAAAAGAGAACAAAAATGCTCCGCAAATATAACATCACAGAAAAAGATTTGCCGGAGATAAAAGAAAAGCTGAAGGAAGATATCCTTGCCAAAGC
Source organism: Octopus sinensis (assembly GCF_006345805.1). Classification (NCBI taxonomy): domain Eukaryota; kingdom Metazoa; phylum Mollusca; class Cephalopoda; order Octopoda; family Octopodidae; genus Octopus; species Octopus sinensis. The sequence continues at coordinate 32,553,462 of NC_043009.1, read as the reverse complement.
TCAAAGGATCCACCGGTACGAGAAACGCCAACGCTTCTTTGAACAGAACAAAAAGTTCAACTCCGACCCCAAAAAGTTCTACCAAGAACTGGGCAAAAATAAAATAGAAGTCACTGCAGCACCAACGGCAGAAGAATTGGAAGAAATCTGGAGAGAAATATGGTCGGCGAACGAACAGCCAAAAAAAAGGAGTATGAAAATAACAAACTCGGCATCTGAACAACTTTGGACCCCCATAACAACTGAAGAGGTCACCCAAGCACTGCAAAAACTAAGCAACTGGAAGGCACCTGGGCATGACAAGATCCCCAACTTCTGGTTGAAATATCTAACAGGAATGCACAAAAAGCTGGCTGAAAACTTTAACAGCATACTAGCAGAGCCAGAGACAATGCCTGAATGGCTCACGAAGGGGAAAACCATCTTAATTCCCAAATCAAATGAAACAACAAAACCAGAAAACTACAGACCAATAACCTGCCTCCCTACTATGTTCAAGGCATTTACTGCAGTGATATCGCAAAGGCTGAACAAGCACCTGGACGAAAACAAACTGTTCCCAGAAGAGCAGAAAGGATGCCGCAAGGGCTCATATGGCTGTAAAGATCAGCTAATGATTAATAAAGCCGTAACTGAAGACAGCCACAGAAAGTAGAAAGGCCTCAGTATGGCCTGGATTGACTACAAAAAGGCGTTTGATAGCATCCCCCACACATGGATCCTCGAAACACTAGCCATTAACAAAGTAGCACCAACAATCATAAAATTCATAGAGCACTCTATGAATAAATGGCAAACAGTCCTACACCTCCAAACAAAAGAGGGACTCATGAAAACCAAAGACATCCCCATTAGAAGAGGAATATTCCAGGGAGACACGCTCTCTCCACTGCTTTTCTGCTTGGCACTGTCACCTCTATCTGATATGCTAAATAGAACTGGATGCAGATATAAATGTTACGGCAAAACGATCAGCCACCTTTTATATATGGATGACCTAAAACTATACGCTGCAAATGACAAACAGCTGGAAACACTATTAAAGACAGTTCATGGATTTACCAAAGAAATAGATATGAAATTTGGATTAGAAAAATGCGCCAAAGTATCCATGAAAAGAGGAAAACTAGTTAAGAGTAACAACATCACACTAGATAAAACCAATGAAATAAAAGAATTAGACCAAAGCCAAACTTACAAATACTTAGGAATCCATGTACTAGATAAGACACAACACACACAAATGAAAGAGAAAATAAAAAAAGAATATTATAGACGAGTTAGATCAATACTAAAAACAGAGCTCAATGCTAAAAACAAGATAATAGGTATCAACACTTTAGCTGTCCCAGTTATAAGTTACAGCTACAATATCCTTAACTGGACACGAAATGAACTGTCCCAAATAGATAGGAAAACAAGAAAAATACTGACAGGATCTAGGATGCATCACCCAAAATCTGACATAGAAAGACTATATATACAACGTATAGAAGGTGGTAGAGGCCTTATACAGCTGGAAAACTACTATAAAATAACCACCATAGGACTACAAAAATACCTACTTCAGAAGGAAGGAAAACTGATCCAGATAGCAGCAAAACACGAGCAAAACAAAAAACTGTTCTCAGTATTTAAGGAAGCTGACTAATACAAACAAGAAATCATACCACCTAATAAACACAAAGAAGAAGAAGAAGATGATGATGAAACAACAAAAGCTATAAAACAAATGAAATCCAAACTAAAAATAGAACAGCAACGAGCCATGATAAAACGATGGCAAGAAAAGCCCCTTCATGGTAAATACTGCACTAAACTAAACGCAAAAGAAATAGACAAAGAAAAATCCCAGCAATGGTTGAGAAGCTCAGGACTCAAAGCAGAAACGGAGGGATTTTTAATTGCAGCACAAGACCAAAGCCTCCCCACCAGAAATTACCAAAAACATGTAATGAAAAGAAATATTACAAGTAACTGCAGAATATGTGGAGATGGACAAGAAACAATAAATCATATTATCTCTAGCTGCCCAGTCCTGGCTAAGAAGGAATATATTCACAGACATGACAGAGTTGGAACCTACATACATTGGAAGCTATGCCAACATTATGGAATAACAACAGAAAAAAGATGGTATAGGCACACACCAGAAAAGGTCACAGAAAACGAGAAAGCAACCATACTCTGGGATATGCCGATACACACAGATAGAGAAATTAAGGCCAACAAATCAGATATCAGAGACCATGAAGAAAAAAAATGCTTTCTAATTGATGTATCAATACCGGCAGATGACAACGTGTCTCTAAAAGAAATGGAGAAACTCTCAAAATACAAAGACCTGGAAATAGAGATAACTAGAATGTGGAACCTGAAAACAGAAACAATTCCTATCATAGTAGGTGCATTAGGCATGATAAAAAAATATTCAGACAAATACATAACAAAAACACCAGGACTTACAAACACATATAACATACAGAAAATTGCACTACTAGGCACCGCACCCATCCTACGCAGAACACTTTCCATACAATAACCATCAGAGCATCACAACAAATCACAGCACATACTCAAGGCACACAGAGCTGCGCTCGGTAGTAAAGTGAAAGCACGCTATAAAAATAAAACTACTGAATAATAATAATAATAGCGAACTTAAAAGAGTTTGACCAAAATAAGTTGTAGGTGCTTGTCACTCCAGACATACCTAGGAATTGTAAGGTTAAGGTAGAATTGAAATATATGGCAAACATTTATACTCCTCTTAAACTGTTATTGACCTCAACATATATTGAGAGAAGCCAAATACAGCTTAACCTGTTCATAATATATTTATTATGTTCACAAAGGAATGTCAATTGATCAGTATTAATTATAAATATAGGCTTTGGCTCGAAGGTTTAGAGATTATCCCAAACGAGATGACCAGTGGATTATTTACAAGTAAATATATTATATTTAGAAGAGACGTGTTTTCGTTGGGGAATAAATATGTAAAATGTAAAATTTAACATAATTGCAACATGTTTAAGATTACCTGAGGCAGAAAGAAAAGATAAAATTAAAATTAGAAATAAAGTTTTAAAAATAAGAATAAAATAAATTAATCAAAATATGTTAAAATAAACTAAATTAAATTAAACTATTATGCAAACTTAATAGAACTTAAATTAAACTATTAAGTAACCTTAATAGAAAGTTAATTAAATAATTAAAAAAATAAAAAATAAAAATTTGTTAAAATAAGGCAATTCAGTGAAGTATAGCATCTATAAAACTTCTGACACCCAGAAATGCAGACTCTGTGGCAAGTGTCTGGAAAATTTGACCCACGATAAAGTGTGTGTGTATCTTCATTGGCTGTTATACTGTAAATATCAATTTGAAGGAACAGAGAACTGGTATGAGTATGTACCAAGTAAAGTTATTCAGGAGGATGGAAAAGTAACGATACTCTGGGATTATGATTTTTCAGACGGATCGAGTAATCAAACACCGTCGGCCCTATATTGTCATATTGAATAAGAGAGACAAATACCGTCAGATCATTGATGTAGTCATACCAAATTACATGAATGCTGTGAGTAAAGAGGTTGGAAAAATCACAAAGTACTCCGAATCGAAATTGTAAATGACAGGACTATGGAATACGAGAGGGTAATGTAAAAGTGATACCAGTGGTGATTGGAGTGTCGGGCTCAATCCCATTGAAACTTCAAAACTGCTTAAGGGAACTGGAAATCCCGTACAAGATTGATGTCTTGCAAAAAGCAGCCTTATTGAGCACAGCACACATCTTAAGGAAAGTATTATCCGTCTGAGATCCCTGTTGTGACTTCACAGATGACTAACCACTCCTATGCATTTTTACCGACACTGGGTTACGAAGGAATGATAATAATGATAATAATAATAAAAGGGGCAATTAAAGAAAGAAACATAGAGCCTGAAAGATCAAGCGATAAAATCAAAGAACTTGAGAAGAGATATACACGGAAAGAATGTGTCAAGAAAAATGTAGAGCCTGTGGAACTTGGAAAGAGACAATGGCACGCATTGTGGAAGAATGCCCCAGTTGGCACAAGAAAAATATAAGAAATGGAGGGACGACCAGGTTGTAAAAGTTATGCAATGGAAACTATGTCAGAAATCGGGATTTGAAGCTGGACACTCATGGTACAATCAACGAATCGAAAGAGTATTGGGGCCGGTAAAATATAAAATTTTGTGGGGCTTTCCTATTCAAAAACGATAGACCAGACATAATGATTGTAGATAAGAAAATGAAGTTGCTTACTTATCGACCCATCATGGCGGTTTGATTCCATGATCGGAAAGCAAGAGGAAGAAAAACAAAAACATACAATCCGGTTACAGTTTGAAATAGGAAGAATTTGGAGCTTGCAAACAGTAAAGGTCGTGCGTAAAATAATTGGTGCATTGGAAACAGTATGCGAATATATAGACAAATGGCTGAATGAATTAGCGACGAGCGAAATACCGATAAGCGTTTCGTCCGGCGCGTTAATGATTCTGCTAGCTCACCTCCTTAATGATGATGATGATGATGATGATGATGATGATGACAACAATAACAACAATAATACATTCTTTATTGGCCACCAGGGATGAACACAGTATAAAGGACAATACACAGACGAGGGACAGTAGGGTTAAACTTGTAAACAGCAAAAAATAAAAGCACAACAGTTAATAAGGAGATTAAACAAATAATTTACTTCTCCAATAGGAGGGAGTTCTACGGAGAAGTAACCAAAGGAACCTCACACACTTTGGACCCCCTAACACCAAAGGCACTTCATATAGGCATCCCTCTCCTCCTAATTCCATACGGCTTACAAGTGCACACTTAGAGTAGGTCCATTCACACGTGCCATTCTTGCCACATTCACCCACCGTTCAACAAACCTCCTAGGGGGTAGCATCTCCCTCTCTAGCCTCACTTTCCTTTTCGAGTGGAACCTGAAAAAGTCAATGAGGCCTTGGCCGAAGAGGAACGTACCCTTCTACAATCCTTTCAATTCCGTCCACCATGCAACTCCTATGATAATAATAATAACAGTAAAAACAAGAATAAAGATAGTAATAAATGTCAAAGCAATAAAGATTATTAGATGAATTGAAAATATTATGGGGATATAAATGAATCTATCTCTGTTAAATATATTTAATATATAGGCACGCTGGTCTTAAGATGCTGACCTAGTCCATGATATCAGGGATGGATTTAAAAGTTCTTGTAAATACGTGTGAATATATTACCCTTAATTCATTTGTTTGACCTATGACATTGAAGTTAGATGTAAGGGTATGTAGTGTCTTCTCCAGGAACAAGTCGGACTTGATTTCCCGCCAATGAAGTGCTTGTGCACTACTTATTATAGATTATTTAATACCTTATCTATTAGTCCTCTCTTGTAGTCTCCAGACTAATTTACTTACAGAAGCAAGGTTGTCTTTTTTGCTTAAATTTAAATGAAGAGATGTGATCATATTATCTTGACAGTAAATCAGTTCCGCAAGTTCCTATATAATAGTTACTACATTCCCCTGTTTTTATTAAACATTTGTATACTAAGTCCTATATTAAGCATTGATTATCAGTATACATTTTAGTCGAATTTTACAGTACGTAAATTGTTTAGCCTGTTATAGCGAGAAACTATTTTGTCAATGTTCGGTGTTGAGCTAGGACTTTCATCTATGTTTAAGATATGACACATCTGATATATACGTTTTCTCTTTCCGAGTTGTATATGTTAGAATTAATATGTGGCTTTCTATCACTTCTTTTCTTAACATAACTATCATTTCTATGATCAGTTCATTACTAACATCATTAATATTGTTCTTATTCCTATTCCTACACTTATTAATATTGTTATTATCAATATTACTATTGTTGCTTGCACTATAACTATTATTATGTTTATGCGGGTTGTCTAAATCCACTTCAATAAACTTGTCTAATTTCCTTGTATTATGTGGTGCTATATTTTCGGCCGAGTTTCCTGTTGTTGCGTATGTATGTATGTATGTATCTATCAATTTATCTTTCTCTTTCTCTCTCTCACTCTCTCTCTCTCTCTCTCTCTCTCTCTCTCTATATATATATATATATATATATACAAAGCAATAAAGGGTTTAGCAACGAATTGCCTTACCACATACCGAATTTAGAAATAGCAGTCAAAGAGTTATAGCTATTTCTTCTACTAAAAAGGGAGATCTCAGTAAAAACAGCAATTGGAAGGCAGACACAAACAGGTAAGAGAGAATGAATTGACGGCAATCTATCATACAATTTTAAGTTATCTACGGACGCACGTTTCGAAATCAAGTTTTTAGGAAAGCATAAGAATTAAATATTAAATAATTCTACCTTACCAAAACTTCTTTTCTCTTCAGCGTAGAATACTATAATCATAAATGATTATATATTGAATTTTGAGATACTAGAAGGCACCAACTCAACTCAGTATCAGAGCGAGCTAGAATCCGCAACTAGTATCACCAAATTCAATGTGTGAATGAAAAGATTGTGTCACCAGCGCCTTCCCACCCGCGTGTAGCCAAAACAAGATGCTGTGGTCATCTACTGAGATAAAATATGGTTATCCGTAATAATGAAGGGTGAAATTAATTAATTTGGAATAATTATCAATTACACCAAGTAGTCTTCGGCATGTATATATATATACATATATGGTGTGTGTATGTGTGTGTGTGAACGTGTGTATGAACGTGTGCGTGTGTGTGCATGCGCGCGTGTGCAAGTGTGTGACGTACGAAACCCGCATGAATTATGTTTCATAAAATATCTCTCAGATTCCATTTGTTAATCCAATGTTCTCTTTAAATGATATTGCCTTCAACCATGGTGCCGTGCAGTAGAATTGAAACAGAAGCACCATGCTTTCGCAGACAGTATTTTAATGACCTAAACAAACGCATCGTCTGCTGATTTACATATGTGATATATGAGTTGCTTCTGTTGTTGTTTGCTTGTATGCTCGTCTATGATATATTTTCAACATTATAAGCATGTGTGATAATGACCATACAGATTACAAAAACTTTTATGTTCTATTAGTATTACTCGATATTATAATGCGGTTATATAGTTAAAATAGGAAAATAAATACCTGTCGTTTAAAATGATGTTGTTACAGATCAAAGTTTGCACAGAAATCGCTGAAAGTAATGTGACATATCCGAAAATGTATTACATTCAGATTTATGCACGAACACTGAAAGTCTTACACTAACATAAATGTGTATTCGTACCCAACTTCTAAAACCTTATAAACCAATTACTCAAATATGGATGAGGATATGTCGAATATGTAAATCACACTTGTTAGTTTATGTTGAACTCGTTTCAGCATATACTTAGGTGATAATGGTTCTTTGTATATTTGATGTTGCTACCGATTGAGCAAGTATTTAGTAAACATTGCAGATGCCTTATACCAACCTTAATAACACCTCGTCCATAACAGAGAAAGAACATGGTATGATGAATATTCAGGAAGGGTGTGATTATTTTATGAATATTGTTTAGTGTCTTATATATTCAATGTTTTAACACCTACCTCTTCTTTCTTCCATTAAGATTCAATAAGTATATAAATAAATATCAACATTGATTTGGTTTGTTTATCAATCATTTTATGATGAGACACAATGAAGATTTGAGGACAGGAATAACGTAATAATAACAAAGGAAAATTGATAGAAAATTAAAAAAGGAAAAAAAATGTATTACAGAAATAGGATGAAAAAATATCTGAGAGGGTATATTGTTCTTTTAGACTGACCATTCATAAAATATATTTGGCACTCATTGATTACTTGGGAAAAGTGAATTTCTGCTTTCCGATCTTCCGTTCTTCTATTTTACCTCTTGTAATTTAAAAAACAAGAACAAATTATTCTGTCCATTTCGATTTTTCATATTCTTTTATTTTGTCAAAGATTAGCGATTGTCTGCGAAGAGTGAATTTTAAAGTGACGTGAGTGGTAGGTTCCGCGATACCAACTATGAAATTCATTCACCTGTTTCTTATAACGGATAACTTCATATCATTCTTCACAACCGTTCTTTCAAACAACACAAATGTTACGTGATTTCCGTAGTTCCGACTGGTTTGTTTTCTGATTCATAGAACAGGAGTCTCGTTTTTTACTTGTTCTCTAATGTCATTGACAGCAGACGAATAAAAACGGCTTTTCTTCAGTGGCCAGTAGACTCACGGGATACAGAAAAGCACAAAGCGAATGTTAAGAATGAAACCTATCAAACCCGTTTTTTTAAAACTTATTCATCGGGTTTACGATGGATAAGTAATAAAAAAAATACCAGGTAGAGAGAAAGACGTAATACAATATAGAATGATTATAAACCAAAATTGTTTACATGAAAATAACAAAATTTGATACTAATTAAAACACAAAAGAATTAAAAGGAATTACAATCAATGAAAATTAATGGTTTCGTCGTATTATAGCATCCCACGTCTCTATTCGCCCTCTGCTTCATGTGAAGTAAGCGAGAATTTGGAAAAAAAAGTCCAGCTTTTATCGAATGAAGTGGAAAATTTGCATTGGGCCAGAAATAGTTGACGTATTCCTTCTCAGTTCCGGAGACGATCCCGTAGTCGCTCACGAAGTCCTAGTAGAAATTTTGCATTTTGTTGGCATCATTTCCATTTTGGCACCAAGGTTTATAAATGTGTGCAACCGTGTTCTTTCAACTATGTGAACAGAAAGGCGCTGGAAAACTTCAAAGCCATATATTAGATGCTGCGAAATCTGTAGGCCATTTCTCAGATAGTCGCGTATTTTACATCTTTGACTTAGTATCAAAAGAAAGATTTCTGGTTGACACAAACGCTGCCTGTAGCATTTGGCCAATTAAACTACTCAAAGAGCAACCTAAATTTACAGTGATGATACTTCAAGCATTAAATCAAGTCGGGTTCAAAAGTTTTCATGTATTTTTGTCTTCTATTTTGTTGTCTTCATATATATTCAGTGGTTGATGATGTACCCATCGGATATAATACAATTAAGTTGACTAAATATGTTGTGTGACATGTATTTGTCTTTAAATTAAACTAATTTCTTTTACTACTTGCTGATGCAAGTAGTAAAAGTCTAGAATGACGAGAATAGTTAAATATTGTTTTGTGGAGAAATACAGAAGCGATCAATTTCAAAGATATAGTTTCAGTTCATTATCGTTTATTCAATGGATACACACAATTACAATTTCATATAAATATACGGGAGTAATTTTCCTTTGTCAATAAAGAGAAACTTGAGAAACAACATATAGCAGGAAGGTATTTCTTGTTCATTTGTCTGAGAGTTTATCTGTCGCAAAGAACTGACAAGAATTATATTACTAAACTAACCCATTGAAGCTAAACTAGAGAAAGCATTAGGTTTATGACTTAAGGTCATTATAAAGGAAAGTAACGCTTTGTATCATTATAGCAAGAATGTCAAAATACAAGAAGTGTGTATGAGTGACATAGCTTCCAGAAGGCACGCTATCCACTAACTAAAATCGAAAAAAGACTAACTAAGATCGGCTTTTATAACTCTCCATCAAACTTCTAGAAGCGTTCAGAAATATCTTTTAGAATAATTCTGGCGAAAACCTAGAATGATTTTGGCTGAAATCTTTTCAACTAATGAGAGAACTTGCTTTAAATTAGTTAAAAACAAACAGATTTCACTGTACATGCTTCTGACATAGCCTTTATACTTTGGAGGCAGCCATGGAATTGAACAAGAAAGGAACATCAATAACACATGAAGGCAGCTCTTTACATGGGAGATTCCAGAACCATGGTCTCACATAAAAAAAATGACCTGGAATTCTAGATTCAGCTGTGATTATATTATGAGAACAACCAACATTGTGTGAAAGTAGCAGGGTATAAACATTAGAAGCATTCAAAACGACAATATATACCATTTTTAGTGTATAGATAACCAATTACGAATGTATGAGGAATATATGAAGACAATCCCACCAATATCATCCATTCCAAATACCTGAAAGAGTACTCTCCTTCCTTATCATCTGTCGGTTGGCACAAAAATCTTTTTGGTTGACCTTCATGGTCAAACTATGCTACACATCAGAAAAATAATGAGAAATCTAAGAAAAATTTAATATTTTATTAAAGGTACGTTACGATTTTCTCATTATATATTTAATGATAGAATGCCTCTAAAGTTAAATTGTGTATTATGCATTTTGTAATAAAACACATCACTTACACGATTTTGTTTGATCCCTTATCGCATCGAAAGATGATATCAATAAGACAGATTTTCTGCAAGATTCCGACGCATCCCGTCCCTCCAGTCATCTCATTAATCCTCTAATTCCACGGATGCGATTAAATTTTAATAGAGGTATCTCTAAGCAAGTTATGGATATAATTTCATCATGGGAAAAACTGAAACCACATCTTTGCAAATCAAAGGTAGAATATATCATTTACATTGACTAAATATATATGCAAAGTAACAAAATTTTATTTCTGAATGTGACAAATCATTAAAAAAACTAATATACTAACATAATATATGAAATGATACATTTAAGTTTTACATGCATACGTTCATATAATACACTGACACACACAGATATGCACCCGCACATATACTAAGTGAAATGTATAAAGTGTCATGTGTTTAAACATTTACAAACACCTGTAAAAAAGATGTGTCAGGATATTCATGCAAACACACACACAAATATGTAGAAAGAGGGGGGAGAGGGAGAGAGAGAGAGATTAGCTCTATTTATGTGTCATAAATAAAATCTCGAAGTTTACATTTGTTTTAAATATTTATTAAGTTAAGATTAGAGTTATTTCTTCAACATATTCGCAGTTAATATACGGGGATTGAAAGATACAACACCTGCATTTAACAATATTGTTAAATTCATCAATGTATATATGTATTTACTTACATCTATCTATCTATCTATCTATCTATCTATCTATCTATCTATCTATCTATCTATCTATCTATCTATCTATCTACCTGCCTGTCTGTCTGTTTGTCTGTCTGTTTATCTGTGTAACCATAATAATAATATTAATCATTTTGAGTTGATTATTAGAGTCGGCGTTCATTTCAACACATTTCTTTTGAAATGGGTACAGCTTACGAATTACTAATTTAAAGCATCTCTCTAATTTCGTTTCCGATAATTTCATATTACACTGTTTTTTGTAACAATTTTCTATACATATGAGTTAACCCGCTTCTACGTACTCACTGGACTATAACTTAACCTAACAAATTGTCTTAGGCATACTTCTTTTACTTCAGATTTCCCTCGTATGTGGGGCATGCAGTAATCACTCTATTAGCCATCATAGTTTTAACATAGCTTAGGACTTTCATGCACCATCAATGATTTCTTTGCATATGCTTTTCGTTTTGCAAAGCTCACATATACTTGGTTTGCCATGAGAATGAAATAGATACAGAACCAAGACTTGTTCATTCTTTCTAACTAAAACTAGAGTTGAACCACAGAGCTCAATCTGCAGAACAAACGAGTGAGTATTGGAGGCTAAATTTCCCTAATCAATTTAGTGCCATCTCTTGTGGGCACACATCTTCATCCAATATAGAGAGGAGAAATGAAAAGTACTCATGAAGATGTTATGACTAAAATGCATTGGCGTTATTCATTTGAATACCTGTAGGCTTATGGAAGTGCATTCACAATAAAATAAGTATGTAACAAAATCAGATTTCGTGCCGGTGAATTAATTGTAAATAAGTTTACATAAGTTTCTTGACTGAAATGACGGGAAGTAATGAGCTTTACCAAATATTTCTGCACATACAGGCCTGGCTGTGTGGTTAGAAGTTTACTTCACAACCACATCGTTGTGGATTCAGTCCCACTGCATGAAACCTTGGGCAAGTGTCATCTATTATAACCTTGGGACTAAATCCTTGTGAGTTGATTTAGTAGGCGGAAACTGAAAGTAACCGGTCGTATATATATGTATATACAAACACTCACACACACACACACACACACACACACACATATATATATATATATATATACACATATATGTGTGTGTGTGTGTGTTTGTGTGCGTGTCTTTGTGTCTGTGTTCGTCCCCCTCACCGCTTGACGACCGGTGTAGGGGCGTTTGCGCCCCCGTAATTTAGCCGTTCGGTAAAAGAGCCAGATGCAATATGTTCCAGGCTTGACAATAAAAGAGGTACTGGGGTCAATTAGTGAGACTACAATTTCTCAAAGCGGTGCCCCAGTATGGCCCCAGTCTAATGCCTGAGGCAAGCAACAGATAAAACATAATCGGTTGCCTAGCAATGACAAACCGTGACAGGAATACTGGTGGCACAGCCCAATTAAAACATCAATTCGGTGTAAACGTGATGGACCTGATATTGTTTTGTTGGTCAGCGAACAAAATTTTTGCACCGCTGTAGAGGTCAGCTGCCCAACTTGATGCCAACGTACCATGGAAAGTTCAGGAAAAAGCGAGCGTTCATGGCCAATTAATGCGGAACTCACGGCTGTTCCTTTCAAGAAAGTCGGTTATTAGTGATCTTACCACCATCTGAAATACCTTGATGATATGAGGGGTAAGTGAGATCGGGCGGTAGGTCACTGCCAGGGACATGTTATTTTGGGTTTTGAAAACTGAGACAACAGACTGGGCAAAAAATTTTTAGGAATACATACATACATACATATATACATACATACATACATACATACATACATACATGCATATATATATATACATACAGGCAAACAGAAATGGAGAGAGAAATGGATAAATAGATGAATAGAAATAGGGATGGGTAGATAGGAAGGTAAGTAGGAGAATAGATGTATGTGTTTGTAGTAATACTGTATTAGTCATAATCTTTTCTTCGTCTTTCAGAATGTGTCCATGTATTGATCTATTGCCTGGAAAACATCTCAGCTGACACAGACATACATATATGTACGTGTGTGTTCATGCATGCTTATGTTCGTATGTACCTGAGTGCGCATAAATAAAGCGTCTGTACGTATGATATATGTGTGTGTATATACATATATATATATATGCGTATGTATGTGTGTGTAGAAATTTAGAGATATTTGTGCGTATATGTAGATATAAAAATACACATATTTATGCACATACACACACATATATATTTGTATATATTATGTATATATATATATATATATGGCTTGTGTTAGTAATACCAGCGATTATAATTATTTTTATTTTATCGCAATTTGATTTGTTTACATATTTCTCGATAAATTATGAGCGCCAGGCGATATACCAGAATTCCCTAGTGTTGTCGGGACGTTCGGAGTCTGCGCAGTGATATGATTAGTTAGGGAGAGTAAATCATTAGACGCACATGCTTGTATATGGGTTTGTTATTTAGGTTTTGGGATGTATGAGTTAATTTGTCTGTGTGGGAGGGAGTGGGTTTTGGTGTATATGGAGGTTTATAAGTTAGTTTAGGTATGTGTATAAGTCGTGGGTCTGTGGTTTACGTGTGTGTTTGTGTGTGAATGTTTAGGTTTGGGGGATTACTATATAGGTTTGTTATAGAGTTTAGCAAAGGGAGATTTTATCGTTATATGTTTTTTAAGAGTTTTGGTTATCATGGTTTTTTTTTAGGGAATTCGTAGTAATTTGTCTTTTTTCGATGTTGGTTGTTTTATTATATTGTTTCATTCATAATTTTTGAGTGGTGTTCGTTTTGCCACGTGAATTTTATTTTTAATTCCATTTCTTCCATTTCTCCATTCATTAATTTAGAGATGTTCGTTTCCAGAGCGGTTATACTTTTTATATATATGTTAAGTTCTTTGGTAAAGTAATTTTGTTTGGTGTATATGTTGAGGCTTATATGTACTTGTGGGTGTGTGTGAGTGGGGTGGGAGTTTGTATTTGTTATGGGTGTGTGGTTTACGAGTGGTTTTTTGTGTGTGAATGTATTGGTTAAAGGAATTGCTATATAAGTATATTTTAGTGTTTAGTAAAGGGAGGTTTTATCATTTCTGTTTTGTGAGTTTTAGCTTATCATGGTAGTTTTATAAAAGAATCCATTCATAATTTTTGTGTTTATTTGTCTGTGTGGGGTTGAGTGGGTTTTGGAGTATATGTTGAGGTTTATATGTATGTATTGGTATGTGTAAGAGGTGTGGGTATTTGTATATGTCGTGGGTGTGTAGTTTACGTGTGTGTATTTGTGTGTGAATGTTTAGGTTAGGGGGATTGCTATATAGGTTTGTTATAGAGTTTAGTAAAGGGAGATTTTATCATTATATGTTTTTATGAGTTTTGGTTATCATGGTAGGTTTGATAAGGAATTTGTAGTAATTTGTGTCTATTTGCGATGTCTGTTGTTTTATTGCATTGTTTCATTCATAATTTTTAAGTAGTGTTCGTTTTACCAAGTGAATATAATTTTTAATTCCATTTATTCTATTTCTCCGTTCATAGTTTTGAGTGATGTCCATTTTCTAGAGTGTGAATGTGGGTTGTATGTGTGTGTGTGTGGGAGTATGAATAAGTATTGTGTTGAAGTATTTAGCTATTTTATTTATTTATAGTTGCCTAGACATTTTTATGTGTATGTATAGGGATATATATATAGGTGTGTGATTTAGTGTATGTAGTTAGATATGATTATATATAATGTGGTATATGCGTATGGGTGTATATATAGTTTAATATTATATTATTATTATTATTTTTTTTTTTGTTTTGTTTTATATTTTATATTTTATATTTTATATTTTATATTTTATATTTTATATTTAATTGTTGATAGGTTTTTTTAGTTTATATATTGTTTATATATTGATTATATATGGATTATAGATAGGTTATATATGGATTATATACTTATATTTTTTCATTCATACTTTAATTATTTTAAAATTATTATTTTATTTTTTAAAATATTGATTTTTTAGATTGGAAGTCCACCTGAAGATTGTCGATCAAGACAAGAAACGATTGTAGTGGCGGTTTTTTTGACTATTTATTAAAATTTATGTATTGATTAAGTCTTTCCTTGTTTGTTTTGCAAAATAGTGGTTTTGTCTCGAATAATATTTTATAATATTTTACTATAAAATCGATTTAATCCTAAATCTGATTTTTTCCCTGTAAATTTGGATTTATTCCCTAATATTTATTATTATATATATATATATATATATACTCATATATCTATATGTATTTGTATGTACAGAGAAAGAGAGAGAAGAGATTTATACTACGTATAAAGATACCTATATATTCGCTTATGCCCATATTCATATATTCATATGTATCTATATGTAACCATACTCGCACATACAGGTTCGTGTGTGTGTGTACCCAAACATCCGTAAGACTTTAATTCGCATTTACTATACCTACAAATATAGATACACAAACGCATACTCACACGCACACAAACATACGTAGATATATATATTTATCAATATATATATGTATATATATATATATATATTATATATATTATATATATATATATATATATATATATGAACCTATCTACATACAAACCTCACATAAGACTTTAATACCGAAGTAGACGTTATTATATTTGTTCGTAAAGTGTTAGTAAAATTTTACTTTGATATTTTGATGGTGATTAATATGAGTTGTGGGATTGCCATAGAATGTACTTTGTAATTTAAATTTTATTTCATGGTTCACGGTTTTATTTAGTGCACATTTTTTTTAGTTTCATCTCTGTAACGAAATTCATGTTAATTGCATAATTAACTGGTCATCTATTTTTTCTAGTTAACTAAATTTACTTCAAAAGTAAACTAAATATTTTAGAACGTCAAACTATAAAACATGGTATTTTGTGTTTTTTATAGATGAAAGTAAACCAAATTTTATCATCTAACGTCTGATATACATACATAGATTTATACGCGTACATCTATATATATATATGTGTGTGTTTGTGTGTAAATACTTGTAAATATATATAAGTATATAAATGTATATGTCTCTATATATGTGTATATATATATATCTTTATATATATATATACACACATATATGTATATATATATATATATATATATATATATATATATATATATATATACACACATATTAATATATATATATATATAATATATATATATATATATATATACATATTAACATATATATAAAAATAGATGTAATAATATAAATGTATATACATATATCTACATATAAATCTATTGGTACATATAATTAATATATACATATATGATATCAACGCACGTGTATATATACATCTATATATTTAATTACATATATGCATATGTATTTATATATCTCTCTGTCTTCCACTCTCTCCTTATCTCTATCTCCTTACTAACAACTTTTGGGCTACTTTTAAAATTATTATAATTATGTTATCTTATAAATCTTTCTATGTTTTCATATTTCTTATTTTTATTTTTACCATTTACTTTTTTATACTATATCTATTTTCATGGTTTCTTTTCCTTCATAAATCTTCCCTCTGTACACAAGTATACACAAGTACAACGTGCGCTCATATTCCCGTATATAGTCTTAAAATCAGGCGTTAAACAAACAACTTTCCTCGAAATACTATGTGCCTCAACTGACCATAACCCCTTATCTCCCACATCTCTCTCCTTCCTTACAATTTATCTCCCTCTTCCTTTACCTTCCTTATAATTTCTTCATCTGGCACTTTTGTCTTCGACTCTGTTTAAATATATCTCCGGGAACCACAAGGAATCTTGCAACACAAACTCATAAACGTAAAAATATATTTAGGTATATAGTGGGTATTTGGTAAGAAGGTTGGTTCCCAACCACATGGCTGTGTGTTCAGTCCCACTGTGTGGCACCTTGGGCAAGCGTCTTCTACTATAGCGTCGAGCCGAATAAAGCCTTGAAGACGCACGTCCTATATATATATATTTTTTTTTTTTTCTAGTTTCAGCTCAGAGCTGCGGCCATGCTGATGCACCGCCAAATTGTGCTACACTGTTATTACGACGAACCTCGTCTAATATGTGGCACTTGGTGAAGAATGGAGTTTGATACAGCTACTCTCATTTGCACCTCTTGCCGTGAGGTAGGTTCATCTGGGACGCTTGACAGGAAGATGTCCAGCTTTGATTTTAAAACCGCTACATCTACTTTGTGCAAGTTCCCCAGACTCTTTGGGAGAATATTAAAAAGCTGTGGGCCCTTGAAACCTAGGCTGTTGCAGAAGCTGGTCCTGAAGCGTGATGGCATTGCTGGGATCTTTGGCACTATGCTGTGTCGTCCCGTTCTAGCATTGGTGTAGTTTACAACGCCAAAATGTGGCACAATTACTTCCAGGATCTTCCAGACATATATTACTGCATACCTCTCCCGTATTCTCTCCAGCAAGTAGAGTCTTAGCTGTTTCAACCTTTCCCAGTAGCTGAGCTGTTGCAAAGAGACGATCTTCTTTGTGAATCTTCTCTGGATTGCTTCAAGGTCCGCTGTTAATTTTACACTGGTGGGTGACCATAGCTGTGAGCAGTAATCCAGGCGACTGAGGACGAATGTCCACCAGAGGACCATCATGGTTTCCTTATCTCTGGTTCTGAATGTTCTTAGGATCCACCCAGCCAGTCGTCTGCACTTCGTCGCCATCCTGGTAAGGTGCACTTGGAAAGAGGTATCATCACTCATGTCGATACCCAGGTCCCTCACAGACTTAGGCTCTGGGATTGAAATTCCCTGTGGACCGGTGTATCCTGTAAGTTTAATATTCAGTTTTGGATGCTGGTAGCGCAGGGCCTGAAATTTTTCAGCATTAAACTGCATATTATTATCCTCAGCCCATCTGTAGATTGAGTCCAACTCCTACTGCAGGTGTACAACATCGCTGGGGTTCTGTATTTTCTGCGAGACTTTCGTATCGTCTGCATAGCTGGCCAGAGTGGCTATCCGGGAATTTGAAGGCATATCTGAGAGGGCCACTATAAAAAGCAGTGGTCCCAAGACAGTGCCCTGTGGAACACCGCTCACTATTTGTGTGTTCATAGAGGTGGATCCATTAACCACTACTGCCTGACTCCTATCTTTCAGGAAGTCATGCAACCATACTCCAAGTTTTCCAGCTATGTCGAGGTCACGTAGTTTGTGGCATATCATACCATGATCCACCTTGTCAAAAGCTTTTGCAAAATCAAGGTAGTTTACGTCCACATTTGATTTGTTGAGTAACTGCCTCAACACCCAGTCATAATGCTGGGATGTTGGTTGAGACGATTTTCAACCTTCGTCCGTCGTCTCATGAGGATCTTCCTGTCTCTTGGAATCTTGCTCCTATTTGTTTTGGCCTTGTGCTCTGGGACATATTTTTGGCATACGGCTTGCATAGAAAACATGAAACATTCTAGTTTCATGTCAATGTCTGGTGTGGAGAGACATTCCGGCCAGTTCTCTCTGAGGATCTCTTTTTGGATCGATTTCCAATCTGCTTTGTGGAAGTTCAGATTGGAGAGATTTCGGGTGCTTCCTTTAGGCTGTATGTCTCTGGTTACTTTCGGCCCAAACATAGACAGCTCTATTATGTTGTGATCCGAAACTGATGTCGGTGTCACTTTCACATCATGAATGATGTCCATATTGTTCGTGAAGCAGAGATCCAGAATGTTATTCGCCCTAGTTGGCTTGAGTACGACTTGCTCCATGAATAAGGCATTGGTGAGGTTGAGCAGGAACTCCACCTGTACTTGCATGCAATGATTCATTCCTGAGAGTATGTGACCTTCCTGAGAGTATGTGTGTATATATATACACTAGATTTAATACCTTTGCCTGGTAAAGTATACACGCAATTGTTTGCTATTTTTTAGAATAGGAATTCACGGTACCTATGTATGTATATATGTTTAACCTAACTTCTGGACTTATTTAATCGGAACCATCCAAACAATAGTAATCAATTTACATGAGTGGAAGCCTTTTTTAAACAATTTTTTATCCTGGGAA
>NC_043009.1:32519362-32529362 GCF_006345805.1 Octopus sinensis | reverse complement strand
AGTATATATATATATATATATCTTTTACTCGTTTACTTGTTTTAGTCATCTGACTGTGGCCATGCTGGAGCACCGCCTTTAGTCGAGCAAATTGACCCGAGGACTTATTCTTTGTAAGCCTAGTACTTATTCTATCGGTCTTTTTTGTCGAACCGCTAAGTTACGGGGGCGCAGACACACCATCGGTTGTCAAGCGATGTTGGGGAGACAAATACAGACACAGAAACATACACACACACACACACACACACACACACACACACACACACACATATATATATATATATATATATATAATATATATATATATATATACGACGGGCGCCTTTCAGTTTCCGTCTACCAAATCCACTCACAAGGCTTTGGTCGGCTCGAGGCTATAGTAGAAGACACTTGCCCAAGGTGTCACGCAGTGGGACTGAACCCGATCCATGTGGTTGGTAAGCAAGCTACTTACCACACTGCCACTCCTACGCATAAAAGAAATAACTGGACCACGACGAGTATATATATATATATATATATATATATATATATACATATATAAGTGTGTGATTGAGGTATATAAATGTGTACATGTGAATACCATTATAAATACGTACGTTTATTTGTGTTTCTAAATGTTTTCATTTATGCATATACACAGATATGCTTGTTCGTGTGTGCACATGTTTCTATTTATCATAAACACGTGGACAAAATTTCATTCGTTCTTCTAACAGCCATAACATTAACCATAAGATATGCCTACCTATTAATATTTGTTGTGACATTGCTTCTGTACAAATATATTTTCTATCACACCTTGACAATCACTTTAACTGCTAGTATCTATTATACATGTGTAACCACCAGCAACACTATACATGTAGCAGAATGAAAAACGTGCATTTCATATCTTTGAGAAATTCAGGCGAATTTTGATTGCATTTTGACAAACTGTGAAAATAGTAATTTACTCTAGTTTAGTGGTAAGCTCTTACAAAAACCGAACAGGAATTTGTACATCTACATTTTTCTAGTAACAACTAATAGACTGTTTTGAGTGGCAGCTGGGGCAAGTGTCTTATTTGTCGGACCGACCAAAACCTTGGGATAGATTTGTTAGATGGAAACTGAAAGAAGCCTGTCATTTATATGTATATATGTATATCAATGTGTGTGTGTCTGTGTTTTTTCCTCCCATCACTGCTTGACGGCCTGTGTTGATGTATTTACGTATCTGTAAACTAGCGGTTCGGTAAAAGAGGCCGATAGAATAAGTATGAGGTTTCAAAAATAAGTCCTGGGGGGTCATTTGTCCGACAAAACCCTTCAAGGCGGTGCTCTAATATGGCCGCAGTCAAATGACTGAAACAAAAAAAAGAATAAAAGAATAAAAAATGTCCAACGGGGAAATAAGGTTAAATTCATGTAGTGTATGGAAGACTGATGATCGCTACCATAAGCTGTAGAGAACAATTCAGCGTGTTTTTTTAAATAAATACTTCTCGATGCAGAACTGCGCAGAAATGAACCAGATTGTTGATCGCATCTGTTACAAAAAGTGCTTCGCTTTGGTCTGAAATACATGGTTTATAAAATATTTAGAAGTGCAGAAATCCCATGTCACCATGGTGCTCTTCATTTGCACAACAATAAACAATGTTCTTATGGTAGAGCACAATACTATGAATCGAAGATTTAGCCTTACAGAAATATCTGCTAGGATATTTCAAATGTCAGTACAAATAGTCATCATGTCATCCTAAGGTTGTTGCTTTGAGTTTGCTAATGATTAAATTCATTTGGAGAAAGCGAAGACTATAAACATTCACTGTGTTTCTTCGTAGTTGAACTAAAGTTGCATGCTGCATATAATTACCTGTTTTGGAATCTCAATTATGTCAATTTTAGCAAGGACATTAAGAAGTCCTTTGTACTAGAGAAATGCACGATGTCAGTACAATCAAGCAAATTTCAAGTCAAGTTGATGACATGGAAGAGAAGGGAACTGAGATAATACAGAAGCTGGGCAATTCTGCTTTCTGCAATACTTGGTTTTACATGAAATTATAAATATGTGCGTGTAAAATTTGGGCAGATAAGTATGCAACATAGCTATTCTGTATAAAAACCCCAAAACACAAAAATTATTGAAAGTAAAGAAATAAATGGATTTTATCAGAAGGTAGAACATATGACTGAGGTAGTAGGTCCCGTGGAAATTCCACAGAAAGAAAGGAAGATTTGTATTCTTGTTTATTTTGTTAAGTATTTCACATCCAGTCAAAATAACATATTAGGTTTTAAAATTTCCTCCTGCTAAGCATTTTATATTTCTCTCTTTCTCTCTCCCTCTTCAACAAACTGTTTAACCATGTAATTCCCGTCTTCATGTCTTTAACATGTCTC
This sequence comes from Octopus sinensis, assembly GCF_006345805.1. Classification (NCBI taxonomy): domain Eukaryota; kingdom Metazoa; phylum Mollusca; class Cephalopoda; order Octopoda; family Octopodidae; genus Octopus; species Octopus sinensis. Next base: position 32,526,968 of record NC_043009.1, on the reverse strand, counting down.
TCTTTCCCTTCACCTCTCATTTCCACTAAGTCTCTATCTCTTTCTTAATGTAACTGCTTCCCCTATCTATCTCCTCCCTTTATGCCTTTCTCTAACCTCACAACAAGAACAGTACCCTCTGCTAAATATTGTATCCTTAAACATATATCTTTCACCTTACATTTACGTATCCAATCTACAGCTCTTCATTAACACTTCTCTCTCCCTCTTTTTTCTCATTGTCTTTTTCTCTTGTTCTTCAACTAACCACGTCTCGCATTTGGCCTCATCATACTTTTTCCCCTAATTCTTCCTCAGTTAATTCTTCTGTACTCAAACTCCTCATCTCCTTCCCACCCCAATCTCTCTCTCTCACACACACATGTACACACTTTTACTCCACCTCTCCGAAAATTAACTAAAGTGTAACGGGCGGACGAACAAGCAAATTATTAAATAGACGTGAGCTAATATAATGAAATGAAGGCAAAAGTATCTTCTGCTACTGCAAATATTAATACACTCATAATTATAGAAAAAGAAAGATGATACTTTGAAATTCATTATGATTTAAAAACTAAATTGTGGAACATGTAGTGAGTCTCAGAATCAATCTGTCTTACATCAATACCAATATACATAAACACACATGCATATATATATATACGAATATATACATTAACATGTATGCTATGTTTATGCATATATGTTTCCAGATATATTCATGTTTGCGCTTTGTATATGTATAATACACCTGTGTGCAAGTTTCGGTGCGTATACCAATATCTAAATGCAATCCATTCACCAATGTTTCAGTTTGGCGCAAGACAAGTAATTTCTGCAGAGAAGAAAAGTGTTCAACTGGTACCCATTTTTATCGACCCTAAAAGGTTCAAGGTACTATTAACCGCAGTGGTATTTGAAATCAGAACATATACATGGATGAAATGTTGCTAAGCGGTTCCCTCCGGCGTGCTAACGAGACTGTCAGCTCGCCCCCTTGTATCTATACTCATGCATTAATACATTAATACATATGTACACACACACACTTAGACACACAGACACATGGACAGGCACACATACATATGTATCTGTCTGCTCTGACTTCGGTATATAAGCATATATACTCAGACATGTCTCTGAGTCATGAAGTATGTTTTCTAACCACGTTTTATGAGATTCATGCATGTATACATTCATATACATGTACATACATATACATGTTTGTATGTATGTATATATATATATATATTATATATATATATATATATATATATATATTATATATATATATTTATATATATATATATACGTACATATCTATATATGTTATATGTATCGTATCATATATGTATACATACATATATATATTTATATTTTTTTTAGAGATATGTATATGTGTGTATATGTGTGTATGCGTGTGTATATATATATGCTTATTTATACATCTCTCTCTCTCTCTCTCTCTGTATATATGTGTGTGTATAGGGAGAGAAATATTGAGGCATACGCACGTATCTCTTTGGTTACTGAACGGTCAAGAAATCGACTATTTAAGGGTACCAGTGCATGCATAAATAAATAGTAGTAATAATTCAGATAATATTTAATTATTGACTGTTCGTCCGCTTCTCTATATGAGCGATATTGAAGATGTATTCTACAAGCGTCTCGCAATTGAACAAACCTGAAAGATAAAGAGAATACAACGATAGAAAAAACATTGGAACTTTGTAATTTACGTTATAAAGAAAACAGCTTGCTTTGGGTGGTGTATGAAACAACCAACTGGTTGGTGATTATGTATATGTATACACATATATGTAGGCATGTATGTATGTTTATATATACGTGTTTATATATATATATATGAGTGTGTCTATATATATACCCCATATTTATATATATACACACACACAGGCATGTATGTAGAGAGGTATTGTGGGAGATAATAAAACTAATCAATATTCTACGAAAACCACGTGCGACAGTTTTCCACTGAGAGTCAGTTCCTTGTGGGTAGAGCCGTGTTGTGTTTTAATCTGAGTTTTTACACACATCTTGGCAAACAATTCATTTCCCTTGTCTTCGCTGATTGCTTTATATTCCCATATTTATTTATTGATTTATTGTTTTATATTTCTGTATTTACTGGAAGAGGTATATACACACATATATGCACACACACATATTGGTAGATAGATATATAGATAGATAGATATATAGATAGATAGATAGATATATTGATTGATTGATAGATAGATATGGACATAGATATATAGATATCCATATATATATATATATATATATATATTATATATATATATATATATATATATATAGAGAGAGAGAGAGAGAGAGAGATTGTGTCGATCCCAACCGATATAGCTTTATTTCAAATTCATAATAGTTCTCCAATTTGTTCTTTTATCTGCATTGTTTATATCGCGAGAAACATGTCATATTTCCTTGAGGCACATGTTGGCTGGTCAGAGCCTTACATAGTGAGAACTTGTCTTAGAAGAAATAATCGAAACGTCTCCCCTGTTTTCGTGGCCAGAATTAATCATAAAAGCAATAGATCTTATCATCTCTCCGGTGTTTTAATTTTATTTAGATTTTCTTGGACCACTCTACTATATATCTTAGCTTTCACAAAATTACTGATCTTTACTGCAGATAATGTGAATGGGAAATACATCCTTGCAATTATTCTTTTAAAATGTGTATATCATTGAATTAACAAAAACACTTAGACACAAAATATGTATCATGATATATGTATATGTGTGTGTGCGCGCGCATCTGTGTCTCTCTATGTACAATAGGCACGTATACGTAAATGTATGCGTATATATGTGTATCTATATCTATCTATCGGTAATTTGTTATATATCTACGTAAATGTAGTACTTAAGTTTTCAGTTTCGTTTCATTCCTTCTCAGTTCGGACTAGTACATTTATGAACCAACTTACAATAAATTGTTATAGCTATGTTTTTCTGAGGAAGTCTAATGAGAGCATAAAATATTCGGAATTTCCACAGATGTTGCAAAAGATAAGACATATCTTTTACCGCACGAAATGTTTTGCACTGTCTACTAATAGAATCAAATAGATTTTTTCGTCTATAAGATATGTATTGTTTGCATCATTAAATTATTGTTTCTATATCACACCTCATTATGACTTGTCTTATTTTCCAAGATGAACTATTATGATAATGGCACAATAAAGCCTAAATCCTGTAGGATTATAGAAAAACAGTTTACCAAGCCTTCTGGGATCTACTTTTCCATGTCTTCAAACTGGTTTCGATTAAGGGAAACAATCAGCTTCGCAAGTTGCTTTACCGAAATCATAGCAGAGCAATATTTGAATGGTACATATAAAGCACACGTTACTTACAAGTTCGGTATTATAATGACTGAATCTGACCTAAATAACATTTCCTTTCATTCATCTTCTTCATTATAACTAATTATGGCTACCACCGCCTTACTTTCTAACCTACTTCCTTATTTTACTGTTTGATTCATCATATATTCCCGGACAGAATGCAATAGGATTCTGTTTTAATTTGCTTCCGCTTTACCTCACTGGAGTTGGTTTTTGATAAGAATTAATGGAACAACTCGGCAACTTACCGATAAATCCCTTTGTGAACGGACAACTTATATATATATATATACATATATTGTCACGCATCGAAAATTAAAACAAACAGTTAACTGACGAAAATCAATTCACTCCTTTCGGACGATGCTGGTTTAGGCTTTCCTAAAACTTATATTCATTAAGTCTAATTCGTTGCCAAGGAAACATCATTACCAATTAATTTTAAGGTTTATTATAAACGTGTCACGTTCTCAAATGCTCAATCATTTTAATTGGCTAATAAATTCGCATTAATACATTAATCACTTTCATACATGATGTAGTAGTTTTGATTTAGATATTCACAAAAGACACCTCAAGCTTTACGCTTTTTATCAATATATATTTTATCACCGTGACCGACCATACTATCAGATGTTGCTACACATCGCTGGTCACAATGCGCTTTGCATTGCTTTAGCCTTCAAGTGACGCCATCCCGCTGGCTAAGCGAGCAGGCCAATATATTTTATATTAAAAGCTATTTAGATAATTTGAAACTGTTGAAATATCTTAAATTATTCTTGCAATATCTTAACTCATACGCCTGTGATAAATAGTTAATTGTTACTCAAAAAATTGTCCGAGAACCCACCCAAAATATGGTGGAATTTAGTAGACCTTTAAAAATCATACTTAAATCCATAATAAAAGGCGTTGATGCTACAGGTGATTATGATTTCAGAACAAGTAACAGAACAGGATATGGAAGGCGTTCGTTAATATAACTGATGTAACTGATATTCATTAAATGAATGTCTGGAAAGAAGTTAATAAATGTAAACAAAGCAAGTCTTAAGGATTGCTCACGATAAAATAATATTTTTATTTTAAAAATAAATGACTGTAAATAAGCTAAAAGTAACGGTTGTTATCAAATGTCAAAAGAAAAAGTCGCACCATTAACAAAAGTAATTCAAAATATCATAACTCTCTACGTGTGTGAGTGTGTGTATATGTGTGTATATATGTGTGTATATATGTGTGTATGTGTATTCATACATGTATACGAGGGACTGCTGAAAAGTTACGGGCTTTAAAGATATCGCGAAAAGCTGATTGGAGGCCCAATCTTCCAAGTTCTTTTACAGGGCTTAGAATACCCGAAGGACATCTGTAATAAGTGCGTGAATCTGAGAGGAGGTAATGCGGAATAAAATCACAGTAAACCGATCCTCCAGCATTTTCTTTTACCCAAAGCCAAGAACTTTTCAGCAACCATCCTCATATACAGAACATCTGCGCTGTACACTTAACATATATTTGTTTTTCCAGGTACATATATACTTATTCGGATCTAGTATAACATTCTACGAATTTAGGTTGTGTCATGTAAAGCACTAAATATTGCATATAAATAATATATTCACAGCTATATGTATATTTTTACAAAAAATACAAAAATATGGTGTTGCATATTTGTTTGAGAGTATTTGTGGGCATCCGTATGTAGGTGTGTGTGTTTGTTAAAGCAAGCATGCTTTTATGTTACAAATATACAAGTGAATGTTTATATCTAGCTTGAGGTAAATCCCTTAAGCTGGATACCTTTAAAGTGCGCAGCCTGGTTATGTGACAGCAAAATCTCATACAATTCATTTTACCTACTTCATTGAATTTAGAAATTCAGTTTAAACATTATCTTCATTAAAATCTCATAAAATATATCATAAATGGCAGCATTAATCCTGGTGGTATTTTCGTGGAGAATCCTTATACCTCGCTATAAAGCTGGGAACCACAAGAAATATGTATTGAAAGTTTCTTTATATCGGTTTCTTAGTGAATCTTAAGAAATATTCTAAGCAATCTAGAACTTTATTGAATAGAAAATGATATTGATACCATCAGCTTACTATAAATCTTTCTGCCTCACGGCATAATGTTTTCCATGTTTTAAAGGGTTTTCCTCTATGTATCAGTCTTTGATTTCAATGAAATATTTTCCATACATGATAGTATATAATTGTTAAAATCAATGACAAAATTTTATATATATAAATTCTATGTATATATATTGCAATTATTATTAACAACAAACTTGAGATGTCTTAGTCATTAACTAAAGAATACGGTGTTATGAATATTTCTATAAAAGTTTCATAGATTATTAAATGAAATATTAAGTCGTTAATTATTCCAGTAAAAGCGTCGCAAATATATTTGCGGTGATATATCAATATTAAATCTACAAAATAAACACGAACAATGTTTTAAATGTGTAAATATTTTCCATGATAAAATAAAAGGTTAATTATTGTTCTTATATTTGATAGTGTTGTTATACATAAGAATAACTACATTTAATGATGACTAAAGATCAGAGTAAAGACCCAAACCCTATAAGCTTTTTATATAAGGATTCTTCTTGTATGCAAGCTTATTGAAAGTCCCAGTTGTTTGCAATATTTGGAATTTTGTATAGAAATATATTGTTAGCAAAGGTGCTGTGTTGTTGACAATATTTCTAAACACAAATTGTTGATATATATCTTCAGAGAAATTAAACGTATGTACTAATTCTACAAACTATCCTACAGACTAGCTGGCGATCATGAAGGGCTCCCCTGGAGTGCATCCCGGAATTAACGTTATATGCTTTCTTGGCGAATTAATTACAGAGATAATTTCAAAAACATCGCAGGTTTGTATCATTCAGACAAGAAAGATTTCGAACGCAGTATAGCCATAAAAACAGCAGAAAGATTATTTTACCATTATATGACGGAAAAATTCATATAAGGGTAAAATATATATTAACGGTTTTCAAACAATAGATAATCAATAAAAAATATCAGAGTTCCTAATCTATAAAAATAACGCTATTGTTGAAAAGTAGAAACTCATTTAAAGGTAAATTTCGAACGGATTAAAACCGTGAAAATAGCAGAAAAATTGGGTATTTTTCTCTCATATGACGGAAAAAGTTGACGGCAGGCAGTCAAGGGACTCGAACCCGCACCTCCTCGATAACAGCTGCGTACTTTACAAATTAAGCTAAACTAGCCGCTGACAAAAATAGCCTACTGACAACTTTTTCCGTCATATAACGGTAAAACACCTAATATTTCTGCTGTTTTTTCGGCTAAACAACGTTCGAAATATTACTTTGTCGTAAGGCGGTGAGCTGGCAGAAACGTTAGCACTCCGGGCGAAATGCGTAGCCGTATTTCGTCTGCCGTTACGTTCTGAGTTCAAATTCCACCGAGGTCGACTTTGCCTTTCATCCTTTCGGGGTAGATAAATTAAGTACCACTTACGCACTAGGGTCGATATAATCGACTTAATCCATTTGTCTGTCCTTGTTTGCCCCCTCTGTGTTTAGCCCCTTGTGGGTAGTAAAGAAATAAATATTACTTTGTCGTCTGTACCATATGATACACATTCGACGCTTGCAAAATAAAGAAAAATGTTTGTTTACAGCTGTCGTTCTATATCACATTCTATCATTAACCATATTTGAATACTACATAATTTCTAATAAGTTTCTGTTATTGAATGTGTACAGTCCACAAATGTATCTTCTCCATAGCCTTATTATAAAAGGCACTTTTCAGTAAACAAAATAGCTTGAAATACATGATTTATCTATTCCCTAAATGAAAGACAATGAATCTCTAACAATGAAACAGCCAACTAGACATAGAATCCATACTTTGTCTAAAAAGAATATGCATTTTATTTTTAAAAAAATGTCCCAAAAAGTACTTAGATAAAGACGCCAACAGTGAGAAACAAAAGACCACATGCGAAAAAAAAAAAGCAAAGAAAAAAGGCATTTCTTTAGAATTGGTAATGTTTTGCAATGGTAATGTTTTCTTGACCTAGATCTTAAAATTTTTCAGGAAGGTGTCTATGAAACTTCAACAATAGCGTTATTTTTATTGATTAGGAAATCGAATATTTTTTATTGATTATCTATTGTTTGAAAAATGTTAATATACTGTAGTATTGCGTAGAGCAATG
>NC_043009.1:32501862-32516862 GCF_006345805.1 Octopus sinensis | reverse complement strand
GGAAAAAGACAGAGGAAGAGCGAAAAAGAGAAAGATATGTATGCCCAGTTTGTATGTATGTATACAATTGCGTGCATTGTATACATACTACACGCATTTCCTTCTCTCTCTCTCTCTCTCTTTCTTTATATAAAAATATGTGTGTGTGTATATACATGTATATACACACATATACATTCACATAGAGGTATGTACGTATATAATATAATATAATATAATGAAATATGATATGCCATGATATAATATATAGAGCGTTGAAACGAGTGCGTGATGCGAGGTGGAGACTGAAAATGATGCCGAGGTATAATAAATGAATGACAAGTTATTATTATTAGTAGTATTTCTGCAAAAGAAACTTAAAGTTTACACACACACACACACACACCGAGTATACTCAAGCACAAAGATATATATATATATATATATATATATATATGTATATGAGCATATATAAATACATATATGTAGAATTATAATTATATATTATACACTTGCTTATTGTTCATATAACTAAATACATCAATCATTTTTAAGTCTAGTCTGAAGTAAAATGAAATTTCCTAGACACTCCGATGATTAGATATTATTTTTCAATAATGTCAGCTACTCAGCCGTAACAGAAATAAGTTTGAATATGTGGAACTATTTCCTTTATTTTTTTATATGCTACGTTTTTCAAAATCATATTAGCACACACACGCACACACACACATGGTTATATAATATAGATACACATATGTATTCATTTAACATAATTTGCATTGGAATATAAGTTAATATTTGCATACGTTCTCGGTGAGAGTATTTGTAGCTATATATTTTGTGACGAAATATAAGTTAATATTTACATATCTATCTATCTATCTATCTATCTATCTATCTATCTATCTATCTATCTATCTATCTATCTATCTATCTATTTGACTGTCTGTTTGTCTATCTATATATTTGCACACTCAGACACACACTCGCACACACATACACTCACTAACCCACCACACATACACACACACATACACACATTCTTGTATTACATTTTTTCGCCATTTCGGAAAGTAATCGTTTTATTGTCATATCTCTCTTAGTCATGCTCACCTTTTTTCGTTATGTTGTCTTGAATTAAGTAACTCTACAGACTATTAGAAAATCTATTATTACAATTAACAATGACAAAATTTTGTTCTTTTTTCTGTCCACATTCCATTTCTGTTTCATCTAAATTGTTAAGTAAAAACTTTTTTCTATTCTATCCAGAATATTGCTCTAATGAAGAGGAACACGTCTACGGGTATTAGTTATATATAACACTGAAGCAGAGTTGTAACGATATATCCCGTACTCTAAAAGGTTCTCATGTGTGCCTGACACACGCACGCCCCCTACAATCAAACCGAACAAGCTTATGAAAGGAAACATCGGAAAATGGAGATTTTCCAGGCATTCCTGGGAGATAATGTTGGCTAGAAAGTCTGAAATCAGGCTGAACAACAACAAAAACAAGAACAACTTTAACAACAATAAATTCAACAGTAGCATTAACAACAGAAACAAGTTTATGTATTCAGCGGTATATTTATTTCTGGCGTTGGATAACCTGAATTTTTTGTTCTAGTAAGGCTTGCACAACAATTTACCGGAGCTCTCCATTTAGCGATATGATCCAGAGACAAGGCAGGTACAGATATCTAGTAGCAATATGAGACGTGGGTTCAAGCGCAGGTAAACGATCCTAAAACTGCACAAACTCTGAGTTTCTGGTTTAATATCTAAGTGACATACTTTAGGATTCAGGAGACATGCTTTAGGATTATGATGATGTTGATGATGACGATGATGATGATGATGATGGTGGTGATGATGATGATGATGATGATGATGATGTTGATAGAAGAACAGAAAGAACCAGATGAGCAACAATAACATCAATAATATATACAGTAGGTAATGTTTGTTGGTATCGTTCCACTTCATTCAACCCTCCCCAATAAACGGTGACCTTGCAGCAATGTAAAGTATCGTCATAGATTTAAAAAATAACACACATTTAAATTCGTTACTAATGGTAGATAGAGTATTGTTGCGCACTCAGAAAATATATTGTAATATATATGTTATTGTTGTTCAGCTCCGAGTCATATATTATGAAGCAGGCAGAGGGTCCCAAGCTATAACAGTCAGCATTTTATGTGTTATACAAAATGACGTTATCTACTGTGTCCGCTCTTTATGTACGATGCAAGGGAGTAATTTGAAGGAAATTTTGCTATTGTTTCAAGAAGTTTGAGCAATTATAAAGGAACTTCCTCATTTGATCAGTATCAGTTTGGCATGTAAAGATATATGGAATTATCAGGGTATAATAATATCAATTAACATGTAATAACTTATTCAGTAGGAAAGGAATAAGCTTTGGTTCGGTTTGGCAACATATTACATCATTTTAATCTGAGTTTTATCTGAAGTTACTCGAATATTCATTATGGAGTTATTCAAAATTAATATTTTTGGTTTCGGCCAAACAAATATGATTAGAAATAAATCAAGAAAAAGATAAGAAAAATTATAAAACAAAACCAAAAAGAGAAGAGCCACTGATTAGGAGATAATAGAAGCAATCCTTAAAGAATAAGAAGAGACTTTCATTCATTAGCAACGCTTTTCAATGAATTGAAATTCAATCACTGTATATTAAATCAATTCAAATTGGAGACTATTTTGTTAATAACAATTTTGCATTGCTAAAACCCATGAAATATTAAATTATATATAATTCTGTTGTATTGTCACTAAGGTTATTCTCTAGAACTATGAGTATTGTTCGAAAGATAAAGAAACACACTCCTTTGGAATTAATCGGAAAACAAAATGTCACATCAATTGTAATTCAATATTATTATGAAAGAAGAATATGCCATTAATTGTTGCTTTGTTTCATTGGGGGATTTGGAAGAGTTCATTAATGAATTACAGTTGTTGCATTACTACGATGTCTAGGCAAAATTATTTCAACAGATTTAATTTTCGTTTCATAATTTCCTTTCCTACCAATATGTAATGTTTAATGTTGTTTATTAAGCACCATACCTTCTGATTATATAAAATATTATTTCTTTACCAAACATTAGATTTCTACGAACATTACTGCTGATTTATAAAAATATTGTCTCTGCTGTAATATGATACAATTAGTAAATATCTTAAGCTTCAAATGGACGTCTGCTGTTATTGGCAGAACTTTTGGTTATGTATGAAAAAAGAAACGGAATTCATTTAGTGACCAATGTGTCGAACAATGGAGTTTTTGCATAAATTTATTGTTCAAAACAAAATGTTTGCATTTGGCCCACTCTGGGTCCTCCTTATGTCGAGTCCTTGCGAAAAGCAACTCCATGAGACCAACATCGCTTGTATGCTAACAAAGGACTTTGTTCGTGAAAGAGATATATGTCTCTATGCCTGTGCAGTGTTGTATATAAAAAACGTGGGGATCATTAAATCGTCGGCACGATCCGGAAATATCTATGTATGTATGTATATATGCATGTATGTATGTATGTATGTATGTATGTATGTATGTATGTATGTATGTATGTATGATTGCATGTATGTATGCGCGCGCTCGATTCCAAGACAAATGGTGTAAACGCGGAGTTGTAACATCCATCATAATCACTGAAAAATGACTGAATGAGATATTGTAACCTGAAAATCAGGGGGCTATGCTCAGTGAAAAGAAAACCATGTAGTAAAGATCAATAGTAGAACCGCAGTGAATGGAGTGGAATTACTTTACCAACAACTTCCATGTTGATCCTTTTTACCTACTGACCATTTCAGTTCAATTCTTACCAGGTTTACTGATAGGCTTTTGTGAATTTTCATCTCATGTCAATTTTAGGTTACATTTCAATGAAGCACTATAAAGAGAAATGGAAAAATAAAACACACTTTCCACATATCTATATTTTGCAGACGGTATGGATGGCGATGGACACGTGTTCGAAAAGAAGTAACTACATATGTGTGCGCGTGTTTGTGTGTATGTATATATATATATATATGCGTGTGTGTGTGTATAGATGCATATATATATATACATATATACATTTATATATATATATATATATATATATATATATATATATATAATATATATATATATATGTGTGTGTGTATATATAGAGTATATCTATATATGTATATATATAATGTATATATATATATATATCTGTAAAATAATTGTCACATATTATTTTACAGATAATTTCCTCTATTTACATAATATTGAGGTCTCTTTCTTTCTTTTGTTATTTTACCGTTTTTACCAATATATATATATATATATAATCAAAATAAGCAACAAAGATATCCAATGTAGTGTAGTACAATTGTTTCATGTTACTTCATTTTATTAAACACTGTAAGTACTACATTATTTTGATTATAATCACCCCATTAGATTTATATGGATAATGCCATACGAAATTCTGGTGCCTTTAACTTAAGTACCATATTCATCTGAATATATATATATATATATATATATATATATGTGTGTGTGTGTGTGTGTGTGTGTGTGTACGTTCATCTGGTACAAATATACGTTACTACAGCAGCCTGGTCTTTTTTGACATTTAATTCTTGTCTTAAGAAAACTTTAATTCCTAACAGAGATAAACTTGCAATATTTGGCATTTGTTACGTATCTATGAGCTTTGGGTATCACTCCATCTCTGTATTTTATACATTCCCGTCAATAAATAAAGTATATGACACAAACGTTACATTGCTGGAAAAAAGTTTAGAGCATCTGACGAAATATCCTTTGGCACCCGCTCCGATATTTGCATTCAACGTCTAATGCAGCTTGGCGTGGGATTTCAGCACCTACCTACCTACCTACCTACCTACCTACCTACATCCTACCTACCTACCTACCTACTTACCTTCCTCTGCATAAATATAATATATATATATATATATATACACCCACCCCATATATATATTTATATATATCCATGTATATACATACTCTCACTTCTCATGTTTTGTGAGAAGACCGTGACCTGTGACATAAGTATCTCTCAGCAATTGGGTTGTACCTCGCAACTTCTCGTAAAATATCTACGAAGGATAAATAAACTTTAAGTCAACTTACTGTAGAGATTTCTTCACTGAATAGTCTGACTAGCCATTGGTTCAACCGTTACGATAAATTTGCAATCATCCCCTTTAATAAAAAGAACGCTGAAGCGGCACAACTCTGGTGATTGGAATGATGCTCCAAATAAAATGTTGATGTTTACGTTCAGATACTTTGGGAAATAAATGTATGTAGAAAAATAAACAATCGAATAAAACTGTGATAGTAAAAGCACAATATATTATTTAAGTATGATGACGAATGCTGTTTTGTTCATTTCTTTGGCAAATAGAAGAGACAATTCTAGAGAAAGCTTGTATTTAGCCAGCTTCATCGTAGATTTGTGGTCAAACTAAATATTGTTGAAGTGAAAGTGAACGAAGAACTCAATACATAAGGAAGAAGCGTATATTTGCCTGTGTTCCAGATTATGTTTTTTATATAGAAATTTCATCATTTTGAGACACTACCAGCATGATAAGCGATAGGTAAATCGCTTCAAATAGCAATTCTATCAACACATTTTTTGAATGAACTTCGTGTTCACATCCACCTAGCAGATGAGGGACAACATAAATAGTACGCAATCTGCTGCCAAAAAAAAAAAGACCTAATAATAATAATAATAATAATAATAATAATAATAATAATAATAATAATAATATAATAGTAATAATAATAATAGTAATAATAATAGTAATAATAATAATAATAATTGCATTAGCAGTCATACGGAAATATGCAAATTTGTAAAATAACACACCAAGCCTTCCATTATGGATGAACACGTTAATGGAACAGTGTACAAAGCAAAATAAATGGAATGATATATAGCGCCGAAAGAAAATGTGTACTGCTCAACTACTGTGCAGAATATCAACTATTAGAGCTTAAAAGCTTTCACACACACATACACACACACATTAGCATCGAGTACCCACTGCGGCAGGTTTTAATATATTAGACATTTAATTACTGTCCCTTGTTCTACAGATCTCTAGCAAAATTAACTGACACTATGCAATAACAGCTGTTACAACGTGATTAATTTTGCTTTTCTAAGCGATTCTTATCTCAGGAGTAGGGAATGCTGTTTGAAGTTTACGTTTATACAGAACAGGATATATTGCTTGATAAAAAATACACTTATCACACATTGCAGCCACGTTAATGCAGTCGATGCACTCATTCCCACATCATCCTCCACCAACACCACCACCACAACAACAATATCACAATCATCATCATCGTCGTCATTATCATCATCATCATCATAATTGTCGTCGTTACCAGACCCACCATTTTCGTTACCACAGCATTGTCATTATTCCCATCTTCCTCATCATCATTATTACCCTCAGCAGCAGCATCGGTGGGAACAGCTTCATCGTTTTCCTCATTTTCGTCGTCTTCTCATCCTTCTTCTTTTCCTTCGTTTTTTTCTTTCTCCTTAATTTTTTATCTTTTTTCATTTCTGATGCCACCCGTCGCACCCTCCTTCCTCTCCTTCTTCTTCTTCTTCTTCTTCTCCTTCTTCTTCTTCTTCTTCTTCTTCTCCTCCTCCTCCTCCTCCTCCTCCTCCTTCTTCTTCTTCTTCTTCTTCTTCTTCTTCTTCCCCTCCTCCTTTTCCATCGTCTCCCTTTTGTCGTCTTCTTTTTCTTATCCTTGTTCCTTTTAGTCTTCATCTTGTTGTTCTTTGTTTTTTTTTTTATTTTCTCTTCGTTAAAAACTAAGTCTCCTATCAGATAAATAACCATAAGTCTTAAATACAGCAAACTGTATTTTCTTTCATCATAAAGTCTATGTTAATGTGCTTATACCCATTTCACTGTGTTGCACTCCGTTACAGATATATGAACGATATGCTTTACCTAGTCAGAAACTCAAACACAATTACATATGGCACAACAAATAAGAAACCTCAGCCATATTTACTTGTTTTGTTTTGAACAGTAAAACAAAGGGGAATACTTTGTGCATAATTGGAAGTAAGTGTAGTCTATGTTGAACATAAAATGAAGTTGATAGTAAATCATGTCGGATATAATCATTTCTCTGATCCACTAAACTGAAGATAAGTAGTGAAACTTAATTAGTTAAAAATAATTAAATAACTAACCTTACCACATCAGCCACTACAGTATTAATATTGGACGAGAGTTGATTAGAGTTTGTACATAAAAGAAAGTTACAGCCTCGCCTTTCCTCTGTAGTTATGAAAAGTGTGCTTTTAGAAACCTAAAATGTTCCTGTTTAAATGACTCTCCAAACATTATTGATGAGTGAAATCGCTGCTTCAAATGTCTTCTTGTTGCATGATCGGAGTTAATTAATATCGAATTAATTGCACAGTTTCATTAAAAATATTCTGCCTTTGAAAAATATAAGACGCGCACAATTTTCTTTTTCATCAGAATCCAATACTTTCTGCCATATTTTCTGTAGTATTTTCTGTTTCATATTAGAAGCGTTCATTTGTTTTTCTACTTCCCCATACTGAATTTTTCTATCTTTATCTCAGTGTTTTCGGTCAAAGTTTAAGCTATTTCCCTCTGAGTTTACTTTGTTTTAACTCATTAAAAACTCTTGGGATTTTATCAGATATCTCTCAATATTAGTTGCTTGTCGAAGTTAATTAACTTGGGCAAACTTATTAAAGAAACTACAAAAGCAAATTACAAACGCACACACACATGCGCGCGCTCATGTTTATGCATATACACACAATCGTCTGTACACTCATACAAAACTGCGTACAATATTTCAAAATAAAAGACAATCTATTAGAGCTTTATAAATAATTAGTAGTTTTAGAAGAAAAAGAAAACAACCAGGTCCTATTATGCAGTGACGTTCGAAACATAATGGGTACATATCCCTTTTGTTAAAAAAGTACGCTTAGAAAATGTTTGTTCAAGCAATATTAAAAATGAAATAAATAGAGTCATGGTGTTCAAACTATAACTTAATTCTAATAAACACAAAGCTTTAAGCAGTGCATATGACGAATAACTTGTTGATTTGTGAAAGAGAAGGGGCATATTTGTGAATTTATCGATTATATTTAAGTAGTTGTTTGTGTATGTTAATAAATTAATGTTTTCTATTTAATGTTCCATTTATCTGAATTGATTCTGTTGATCCATCACGATTAGAATGATTAGATAATACGACTAAAATTAAAATACAAACTAGAGAATATTAGCTTCTTTAAAAACACACAAGAAAGCTTTCTCAACATCCAGGAGAGGAACCGCCAGGATTTGGAGGATGTACAGTAAATCAGACAAACGACGTTATCACGCTCAAAAAGATGTGGTAGGATATCTGATGGATTAACTTGGAAGCAGAAAAAAAGGTATACTTCTAATCCTTTACTTTTTGAATGGATTAAGAGTATTGATCTGAAAACAACGAACAGTTTAATCAGCTGAATGGAAATGACAGAACTGTTATGTTTAAGTTAAATCATGTAATAAATGAGTCAACCAGAGCTAATGATACGAAAACCTATAAGAGCTGAGAACAATGCTTCACGTATAGAGTATCGAGCGTTGATGTGAATAGTATAACGTCGGGATAGGTTTAAAGCAATTACATTTCTGTAGAGATAGAACTATTCAGTCACTGTACAGACTATCACAGCAAATAAAATTATAAAGATGCACACCGATGCGGATTGGACTCGGGACCTTGTAGCTGGAAAGAGACCTTTTTAAGCGTTCGACCAAATTGCTCTGAACTCCATACATACCTATCAATACTTATAATTGTGGTAGCGGTATGAAATGCGCTGGGTGGGATTAAGAAAGAGAGTAATGTTGAAGCTGGAGTGTTGTATAGTTATTCATAATGGTTTCCATTAAAGGTACAAAGGATGGAGATTTTAGTGAAGGAAATGATTGTCAATATCATCTATCCCAGTGCGCAACTGATACGTATTTTAAATACTCCGAAAGAGATGAAAGGCAAAATCGAACTCGACGGAATTTGAACTCAGAACTTAAAGAGTAAGAATAAGCGCTACAAAGTATTTCGTCCGGTATGCTAATGATTTTTTACATCTCACCGCCTTACTATAGTTATTATTAATGGTGTTAGTATTAGTTGTTGAAGCTGTAGTTGTAAATGTGGTATGGTAGTGGCGAGGCTGTAAATTTAAGGTTCATTTTGTCATTTGTAATGTGTTTTAAAAATTATTCTTAGAAGGAAATTATACCCAGATAATTTTATTATCACTTCATAACGTTTATAGCAAATATACTGTTGTTGTTATGGTGCTGTTATGATGCTGCTGCCTGCAATAATGCTGATAATGCATTTGTCCTTGGATTAGAAAGACACAGATCCTTTTTCTGAGACAGGATACACAATAAGAGTGAGGCAATTGGGATTTTCCTTTACGGTGTTTTGCAAATTATTGCTCATCGTATTCATTCTTCGCTAATTTCCATTTTCATTGGTTTATAGCCAAACAAGTTGTGGACAAATATGAACAGCTCAGAAAGGAAATAAAACAAAAACGAAAACATAATGCCTGAAAGTAAAAGAAAAGAAATTGCTTCTGTGTGATGTTCAGTGCTGACGAAGTCCCTGAAATCTCATAGACTTAGTGGCTTTATAAGGTAAACTCGCTACTTCTGCTGATGTAGATCAACTTTCTTCTGCAAAGATATGAAAGGGTATTCATTCGGCTTATGTATCTCTGTAACTACGTTAAGCATTCCCCACTGCTCATAAAATATCTTGCTAACATGTCACGTATTTATTTCTTGGAATCATTATACTTAGATTTATTTGTTTGCAGTAGGGTGGACTCTGGTACAGTAATACAAGGGTTAGGTGTTCGTCTTTATGCAGGATTAGGTCTATTACTTCCTCACCCAATATATAATGCTAATAGCTCCTGTTACAGATTTATTATCATAAACGTCACTCACAAGGCTCTTGTTTACCCAAGTCTATGGCAGAAGTCGTTACCTCAAAGAACTGCGTAGTGGTTCGAACATGAAACCCAGATTCTCAAATAAAGAAGTCATATGATTGTTTTATTTTCTGGTTTTTTTCATCTCATGGAATCGATTTTAGTGTACATTGCTGAGAAATAAAAGAAAATTACTTCAAGCTATAAAGAAAGCAGACAAATTACTCTAATGTATTTAATTAAGTGTCAGATGTCATCTGCATGATAAAAGTATATTTAATGTTTTACGCATTAAAAAGCTAAAGTATGATCGAATTTGTGTTGAGAGAAAAAAAGCATCGCACTTAGGTGAATATTGTACATGCTTCAGTTTTATTGGAAATTCAAAGGATAAGTGTAGCCTTGACAATACTTGCTTCAATAGAAGTAAATGTTTTTAAGGCGGCGAGTTGGCAGAATCTTTAGCACGTCAGGTGAAATGCTTAGCGGTACTTCGTCTGTTATTACGTTCTGAGTTCAAATTCCGCCGAGGTCAACTTTGCCTTTCATTCCTTCGGGGTCGATAAATTAAGTTCCAGCTGCGTACTGAGGTCGATCTAATCGACTGTCCCCAACCCTCCCCCAAAATTTCGGGCCTTATGCATAATGTAGAAAAGAATCCAGGCAAAATACTTCATAAGTCCTCTGTTGGCACTCTAGGCTAACAATATTACTAAGCTTAAGGAAGCACTATGAAATCTTTCGGTACGGTCCCAAGTTATTGTTCATCACAGTTCTATATTGGGCGCCAGATAAACAGGTTTCTAGACAGAGTGGCATATATGAAACAAGTTAAAAATGATGGTCATTGTGGGAAGGACCCAGTATTTTGTTTTGCAACCATACTATACTACCAAGCATATTATAGGATTTTAACTCAATACTTGTGACCTACTTTGTGTTAGCAGTGCGATATTTTTACTTTAGGTTTACCTCTATAGATTTTCTATACGATTTCAAGACAACAGAGGCGCAATGGCCTAGTGGTTAGGGCAGCGGAATCGCGGTCGCAGGATCGCGGTTTCGATTCTCAGACCGGGCGTTGTGTGTGTTTATTGAGCGAAAACACCTAAAAGCTCTACGAGGCTCCGGCAGGGGGTGGTGATCCCTGCTGTACTCTTTCACCACAATGGCGGTGCCCCAGCATGGCCACAGCTCAAGAGCTGAAACTGGAAAAACAAAAAACAAAAAAACACTAGAAGTCATCACATTTCGTATACGAATATGTCTATCTAAACTATGCAATTGAAGATTGAAAATAGGTAACGAGTGTAAAGTATATTTCAAGAACTGTTGCTCTGTCATTGACACAACGTCCAATCCAGCGATTGTCTGCGAACATGTTCCTTAAATAGTCACTAAATTTAAAGGAGTAACACAACCGGATGGATCAATTTACGTTGCGGGTAATCTGGAAGAGCAATAACACTTGAAATATACCTGTACACACGTTACTTTATATTCACCTGCATAGATTTCTGTTTGAATTCAGAGTCAGCAGCCCTGCAACTTACGATGTTTTATAAACTGATATATCTATGTCATCAATGCGAGCAAAGTCAGAAAAAAATGATCGATATGATCAATATATACATATAAAGCTGAAGTTGTCTGTGTGCGTGTGGCAGGTTAGGTAGCCTCAAACCAACACTATCTCCTCCGAGACCCTGCGGCACAAGTTGACCAAAATTGAGAGTATGATAGAAGAAGGCTTGTTCTTTATTTCGTAGAAGCAAAAATTCAAATCGGACAAGGTTAAGACCACAAATTATTTACATCAAAAAGGTGCTTTTTTGTATGAAAATTCCTATTTTTTACGATTTTTTTACTTTTGTGTCGCCATTTTTCGGTGTATTTCAACCAGAAAAATGTTCACTTAAAGAGAATAACAAGCTACATAATGCAAAAGTTTTACTTTTCAAAAAAGATTGAAACTATTTCAAAACTTTGTTAAAGCGACATCAAAGTCTGCCGTTTTGAGCGCAACTAAAAAACAAACCGGGTTATACTGCTAGTATATATATATATATATATATATATATATATATATATATATATATATATACATATATATATATATATATATATTCCTCATGATGTGTATCTATATAAGTATTTTATCTATCTATCTATCTATCTATCTATCTATTTATTTATCCTCTCTTTCTCTCCCTCTCTCTCTCAATATATATATATATATATAATCAGCGTTGGTTCAAAATCATTATATATATTCGAAGGAGAGCATCGCGTAGTTTGCTTCATCTTAAAGTTATAACTTAGGACAGGTATGAAATTAGTACCAACTTAATTACTAGATACGATTAAATGGAATAATTCTTCGATTACTTTTATCCAATATTGCAACAGTTGTATAAACTTTTTAAAGAAGTATCTAAGATTACTGACGAAGTCATCTTCCCTGGAGGACTTGGGCTCAACCTTGGTTGAAGCTGTTGCAACACTAAAGTGTTTTCTATGTTAGCTGTTAATTTGCAGCAATGCAGTCTAGATGATGGGAACATATAATTAGGATAGACTTTTAATTATTATTTAAACTGACGAAAATCAGCTGAAGGTCACAGCAGCATTAGTTTAATGCGATCCATTATCTGATATATTTACATTTGAATGACCGATATTAATCAATCGATTAATCAATCAAGTTTAATATTCTCGAAATTTATAAGATTTACAGTATTTTTTAAAACAAAATTAGTGTATGAAATTAAATGATGTTTTAGATAATGTGAAAACATATTTTTAATTATTTTCTTAATTAAAAATATAAAATGAATGAAATTACAAAATAGAAGCAAACCAATTGCAGTGCTGCTTTAATATTGATTATACTTTATTTTAACTGAGAATATTGGAGAAGAAAATCAAGTGTCAACTGTTGTGATATATTTTATATACTTAACCAGGTAATTCTTTTAGAAAACATAGTCTTCACGGAAAACAGCGGATTTGAAAACCTCTGATCCAATTGCAAATAGCAGCAAACAAACAACAACCATTATGTGAATAATTTTCTAGTAATTGAAGGTAGTGAGCTGGCAGAATCGTTAGCACGCCGGGCGAAATGCGTAGTCGTATTTCGTCTGCCGTTACGTTCTGAGTTCAAATTCCGCCGAGGTCGACTTTGCCTTTCATCCTTTCCGGGTCGATTAAATAAGTGCCAGTTACGCACTGGGGTCGATATAATCGACTTAATCCGTATGCCTGTCCATGTTTGTCCCCTCTGTGTTTAGCCCCTTGTGGGTAGTAAAGAAATAGGTATTTCATCTGTCTATATGTTCTGAGTTCCATTTCCGCTGAGGGCGAATTTGCCTTTCGTCCTTTCGGGGTCGATAAATTAGGTACCAGTTGCGTACTCGGGCTGGATGTAATCCACTGGCTTCCACGCCCAAAAGTTCGGAACTTGTGCCTAGAGTAGAAAATTATTTTCTATTCTACGCACAAGATCCCGAAATTTTCTAGTATTTGGTGTAAATTGATGGAGGGGATGTGCGACAATATTTCTTTACTTTCATTAAACTTTGGTGTTCAAAACCAGAGGAGATCGGATTCGATTTCTAAATTTAAACTTTGATTACATAAGCATTAGGAAAGACAATATTGGTAAATATATAATAAAACACAATAACGGGTTCGAATGATAGGCCAAAGTCAACGTTAGGAATTATTACATTAAGTATTGCAATGTAACAAGGAGTTTCGCAAACGGATTTATATTAGTTACCTTGCTGCTGCGTCCGTTGAAGTTTCTCAGTTCAGCTTTTGGCTTTATAGAAACTTCTACGTCTTAAGAAACACACCCTTTGAACCCTACGCTTTTTGTCAAAAAGAAATGAAAGGGTTTCAAGATTCTTCTCTGTTGCAAGAGAGTTCGCAATCTTATGAGAAGACATAGAAATGTTCTTCAAGGACATAACGGAATTTCGTATATCCCGATTATACGAATTGATTTATTTTGAATTACAAGCATTTATATTTGCTTTAGTCTTTAATCTTTCTTCATGTTTTTTTCTGCGTTTATGCGTGTGTCTACATGTGTGTTTTCATATCTTTCAACTACACCCCACCACACACACACACATGTATATCTACATGCCTTCGAAAAACGATATAGAATAGCATATCTATACTTAAAAACCAATAAAGATTATGCCACGGTACCGATGTCATCGTTTTCATGTCTGATGTATCCCATATTCCTTCAAAATAAGAACATTTTTGAAGCGGTACATTTAGGTGATAAAAGCATTTCTACTTCTGACATTTGCGTCGCAGGAAAACGGTGGTAGATTATTTGAAGATTAGGGAAAACGAAAGAGGGAAACTCCACTACATGTAATCAAGCTATGTAGGCTAATTACAAAATCATACTTTTGTGTAGAAGGGGAATGATATATTTCGGGAATCTACGTGTAAAAAGAGAAGTAAAATATATGATATAATAAACGAGGCATATAAAAGGCGGAAGCAAATAAAGGTTAGGATGAATTAGAATTACACTTTTCTTCGTATGGGTTAACGAGTGATTCTCAGGTGTGTAATACCTGCTTTTCGACGTGTAAGTGTATTCAACACACACACAAACACAAACACACACACACATGTGCGTGTGTTTGTTTGTATGCATGTGTATATGCTATGAATGCATATATATCTTTTTTTTGGAAAATATATCAGTTACAATAATAAATCTTAGAGCGAGTTATAAACAGTAGCTGCAACATATCGTGACGAACATTTGCCATTTAAATTTGGCTAACCCCTTAGGGTTTAAATGGCAAATATACGTCACATATCAGTTACATATTTCCGTTAATCTTGAAGCTGAAACCTAATGCAATACTATCATCTATTTAACAATACATGTGTAACC
>NC_043009.1:32451862-32499362 GCF_006345805.1 Octopus sinensis | reverse complement strand
GTGTGTACGTACACACATACATATACATATATAAGTACAATATGGATATATATATTGCGTATTCATATATTTCTATCTAGGGAAATCTTTGCTAGAGGCTTAACCTTTAATACCAAATAGGGCAAGAAACCATACAATATGTCAGAAAGAGACAAATGATTTTAATCATTAGTTTGAGCAGCCCGGATGTTTATTAAATGAAATTATATTAATTGAAAATATTTGTGATATAATTTTGAAAGCAACAACAAGAATGAATCTCTCTCCTTTGTTTCTGTGAAACTTTGACATTTTAATTTCAATTAATACCAAAAAAAAAGTGCAAATTAAACAGCTCAAGGCCGAAGGGGAAAATTAGGGAGATGTTAAATATATACATAAGGAATATTCCGCTAAAACATTTATCTCAATTGCAATTTTTATTAACAGGGAAATATTAGAAATAAAAGATTCCCTTATGGCATATGAAATATATTACAACTAATGTAAAAATGCCTATAATATTGCAAAATTTTATTTACGTATATATCCCAAGTAACTTTAATAGGATATTTTTAAACAGATCAATTTGAATCATATTCACATATTTAAAATGGTTGCATTATTCATTAGTGAATTTAGCTGCGTACCGAGGTCAAGTTTATATTATGATATCATGATATAGTGCTACACCTGTTGTGACATATTAATATACAATACGCTATGACGCTGTTAAGAGCGGTATTGATTATTTCCCAAATGTTGTATTGTTTTTTGTTTTTTTTTAATTGAGGATATATTCTGAAGTGGGACTCTTTTGATATTGATTTTTCGTCATTTAGTGTCATATATTTGATAGATTCTAGAATCTACATTCAAGTAAACCTCTCAGAACTTTCCGTCTGCAATACATTCTGATGGTAATCGATTCTCTTAATGTATTTCATTTAGATTCATTTAAGAAAGAAAAATGTAAATATCGATACTAAATACACGACTAAAATAAAATAAGCGTTCAGGAGGAATTCACTTTTTACACAATCCTTACCATTAGTAATGGGTTTATGAACAAATGTTGTGCTATGTCAAATGAAATGTTAGTACTTTTGAACGCAGAATTTTAAAATTTAGGTTCTTACGAAAATATACTTGCTATCAGGAGCTTTATTTCATGTTAGAATTTTACATGTGGTGTAGAGGTTCTATATATTTATATCACTATGTATATCTGTATCTTTCCCTGCTTGCTTATCCCTCCGTCAGTTTATATATGCATAACCGGTAAGGTATTAGTTATTTGTGTTAATTTAAGAACTATGAATATATATGACATATACGATTATATATACATTTACAATTATGTATATATATATATATATACAGGGTGGGGAAGCAAAATTTACAATGAACGTTAAGTTGTTTTTTCTCAGGAGGCACTAAGTCAATTATTTTGAAATCTAGCATATATTGATGTCATTCACATACCTAACACTATTATACTCACCTTTTCAGAAACTTTTGCCCATATGAGTAATCAGGAAAGCAAACGTCAAAGAATGTGTGATTTGCTGAATGCACTCCTCACACCAAAGGAGATTTCAAGAACAGTTGGAGTGTTTATAAAGACTGTTTATAATATAAAGAATAGAATGGCTATGGGCAAAACTATTACGGAGATATCTGGAAGTGGAGGAATCAACAAAAATCGTACCAAAGCTTTTATTAAAGCTCTCAAATCCAAAATCCTAAGGGATCCAACCAAATCCATGTGAAAAATGGCAATTGAACTTGAGGTAGACA
Organism: Octopus sinensis; assembly: GCF_006345805.1. NCBI lineage: Eukaryota > Metazoa > Mollusca > Cephalopoda > Octopoda > Octopodidae > Octopus > Octopus sinensis. Next base: position 32,497,583 of record NC_043009.1, on the reverse strand, counting down.
ACACGACCATTAGAAATGCTGTAAATATGATTTGAGGTTAAAATCTTACACAAGAACACCAAAACCCTTGTTGACAACAGCTATGAAGGAAAACAGATTGGAGAGGTGCAAGAAAATTATTACATGGTTCAAGAAAATGTCCTCCATTGTAACGATCTTTTCAGATGAAAAGATCTTCACTGTCGATGCTGTTCTAAAATGCAGAAATGACAGATTTATCGCAAAATCAACAGCTGAGGTTAAGGGGACATTCAAAACAAAACATCCTGCTCAAGTTATGGCTTTTGGTGTTGTGGCTTCCGATGGAAAGAAAATGCCTATAAAATTCCACAAAGCTGATGAAAAGATCAATGTTAATACTTACTACAAGACTCTGAGCTACGAGGTATTGCCATGGCTTAAAGCAAACTACCCAGATGGTAATTATGTATGGACACAGGATGGTGCTCCAGCCCACACAGCTAGAAAAATACAAGATTTCTGCAAATCCAACTTTAGCAATTTTTTGGAATCATGTTTATGGCCGTCTTCTAGCCCAGATCTAAACCCTCTGGATTATGCTATTTGGGGCGTTTTAGAACATGCTACCAATAGAACATCACACAGCAATGTCGACTCTCTTAAAGATACTATTAAAGAAGAATGGAAGAAGTTGTCTCCCGAATATTTGAGGAATGCCTGTGCAAGTTTCAGGAAGCGTGTGAAGGCAGTTATTGAGAAAGAAGGAGGACACATAGAATAAAAATATTTTCTATTATGTAAATTGTCTTGTGGCAAATAAATTCTCATGGCTTCCAATAAACAAATTTGTCATACACTGTCTTTCAATCCCTGCTTCAAAATATTGTAAATTTTGCTTCCCCACCCTGTATATATATATATATCAATTGGTGCACATGTGGTATTGGGTATTGTCTTGACGAGATTTCTGTCAGCAGTCGATCAACAGAAGTAACTCATCTTTAATTAAAGTGTAAATCGCTGACTATTTCACGGACTCGTGTGTTCTCTTAATGTGGAATTAGCATTAAAAATTGTATGGGGTTGTTTGAATTTAAAGGTCCAATCCAACAGACGGTCCTTCATATAGTTTTCGGCTTTCCAGTTTTATTCACAAGCTATGCGCTGACCTGAACCTAGAGAAAATGCTCTTCACTCCAGAAGCCACAGAGTGAGAGTGAAATGCAGATCTCATATTTGCGAATCGAAATATGACATAGTGTTTCTCTGACATATGTACAGATAAGTATAAATAGAAATATAAACGTATACTCACATACAGAGGTATGTGTAAGTGTGTAAATATAGGGAATAAATTTGTGTTGATAAAAATGTTTGCCATATATATATATATACATACATATATATATATACATATATGTATATATACATATACATACACACATAAATATACATATATATATATATATATATATATATATATATATATATACCTTTTCATATAAGTTCCTCCCAACGTTATATGTATTCACTTAAAGAAAAAAAAATATTTAGTAATATATAAGCTTAATAAGCACGATATCTGAAAGGACTTTGAAACTTTTTATTTTATTATATAAATTCTTATAAGTAAATCTTTCTTTTTGACAGTTTTTAGAATTTCATTCGCTTACAAATACCAGATTTATAATTCTTATTTTTATATAAACTATTCTTTTTTTTTCTATTGATATCTTTTGAAAAAAATTTAATATGGGAGAATTTAATATGAGGAAAAATGAAAGCGGGGAAATATGAGAGAAGACAAAAGTGAAGAAGAAGAATAGAAAGAAACGACTTAGTTGAAAAAAACCCTACAACTTGTAAGAATATAGCAGTGTTATCAGAAAACGTACGAGAAATATATAATAGTATATTTTATCTGCTTTTATTTAGAAATATTAATCCGAAATCAAAGAAAAAATGTCTTTTGCGTATAGCTGGATGTAAGGTTGTGATGATACAGGTTCTTGCTTGAGTACTGAATACATGCTAGAAAATATGCAAATTAATATACTTAAGAAGCAGAATTCTATGTTTAATTGCATGTAATATGTACTGCGATCTTGAATGAAAAACCGCCAAGAGACTGATGATATCTGATTGGAAGTCTTCCTGTTTCCATGATGAATGCGTTAAACATTTTCTGGAGAAACGCAAAATACCGTAGGAAAATATACGTGGATGCTCGGTCTGCTAGCTACAGCAAACACAACAGATTGTATAATAATAAAAAAAACGGAATGGCCATGACGAAGGTGTCCTTAATGATACATTTGTTTCAACCTGACTATTTTCCCAAATCAATTAATGTCATTAGATTTTGAAATTATGAGTTACAATTATTTATATTTTAAGCTTGACAGCTGAATTCTGTAAATAATGTAAACATTATCGCTACGCGTACCCTGCAGTATATTCAGAAAATGTTCTCATGTTTTTGTACTGAATATGTCTTTTTAATCCTTTTCATTTTATATTTCCCCTTTCAACTCAACACTTAAACGAGCAGCTAGAGGAAACAGACAAACCCACACTCGTCTCAACCTATCAAAATTGTAGACTAGGTACAGCTGGGAGACTCAGATCTCACCTCCATGTGAACATTTAACACTTTGCGTAGTCTACGAGTAAATAGTTCTTTGTCTTTAAAACTCTTACAAATCACACCCAACCAAGCACATTTTGTTCTCGATACACTATTTCCGAAAAGTAATGGCGTGGAGGGATTAACACAAATTTCAGTGAAAAGAACGACCTTCAGCTGGTAAGCATTTTTATAGAAGTTAAACGCTTATTTTGGTGTAGATAGAAGTGAATTTCGTCTCAGATGTTACTATTGAACCTCATTTAGAATCTTACTATTTTCGAAGTATTGTCAGCGTTATGAATCAGTATCTAAATATGTAACCTTATTTTGCGTGTTCAGGAAATATAATCGGATATTCTAAATGCTGTAAAACATTTGTATTTCTAAACAGAATCGGTATTTAGAAAATAAAAAAGATGTAAAGTTAATACGTGTTCTGATGTGATACTGTCGGTGATTAAGTAAAATATATGCTGTTTACTTTCATGTGGTCATCATCTATATATTGATGAATGTAAGCTTGCTAATTAAAAACGTGTACTAGAAACCATGATCATCAGTATTCTGGTTAGTATTTTGACGTCTTGGATGTTGTAAATTGTAAGATGTTGGTCAAATAAATCAATGTCATGCGTTCAATCCTCATGTTAATTTATCTTGCTAATCTATCAAATGTGGCGCCTGAATATATCACAAACATGTTTGGTGTCTGTTTAAGCACTAAGCTTTATGGTGATATAAAAAAAGACAAAATACGTTCTGTATTAGAAAAAAATTGAAATTTGAAAAATGGTTTTGAAACACCTGCTTTTATCTCAGAGAAAGATTTTCTGTCATTGTTCTTGCTCTTGTTGTTTACAAACAGATCAGTCCCGTTTAAGCAAACATGATAAAAGACATCCGGGCTCTCGCCATTCAGCCAACCATTTTCACATAGTGTATCTAAAACTTTGTTGCAATTCATATCATTCATTATTAAAATAATTTTGACTGTGATTTGAGAGCGATGACTTACAATTTCTAGCAATTGGAATAACCACATAGAACTTTTCTAATTGGATCGTCAATTCAGACAATAATCAGTTGCAGACTCTTCTGAGAAGCTATCACGTTTAGTTAAATATCACAAATAGCAAGTAACAGTTCATTCTTCTGTACTATTAAATTTGTCGATTGCGTTATTGCGAATACATCACTATAGAAAACTCTAGAAGATCGTAAATCAAAGCGAATTTCCGTGAAAAAACTTTGATTTGAATCACTTGCCAAATTATTTACTCATTAAGACATAAAAATAGTGATTTACGGCGCTGATATATTGTTGCATACAGGTAGCAATTGGTTAATTTAAATTACTCTAATTTAACATAAATCATCTATTAACTGTTTTACACGTGTTGGAAAATATATTTAGTTCATAATGAGATTGTTAACTTAAGTAAAATGCTTCTTTGTGTATTGGCATAGATCAAACCATTTTGATTCCTCTTTTATTCTGCAGAATGCAATTTTTGCCAAAATCCCTTTCTGTTTTTATAATATATTAAATATCATTAGGGAAGGTATAACAAATTCTTGAAGCAAAAATAATTTACTGCACATAAACATTGGCAACAAAATCTTTTATGGAACTCCAAGAGTTAGATGACCCTCTCTAGGTTAAAACCATTGATATAAAATATCATTGTGCTGTATTGTCTTCGAAAATGGTTTGAATTTTGCTCCATGTGATATGTATGACTTTGGTCTTTTAAAAAAAAAACACACACACCAGAGCAATTGAACTCAGCACATAGGAATTAAGAAAATTAATATTAAGCGCTTTTTGAAATTCAATGCTGAAATTAGATGTGCAACATTCCTGTAAGGATTGCGATTTTGGAAACAATTAACAACACTTCTTAACAGTCAGGTTTTGATGATAGAAGAGCGTTTTAATAATTTCAATATCAAGGAGTAATAATCATTATCATTGTTCGACCTTGGTCGAGACAATGGATTTTACTATGTTACGGCAGACTGCACGGTCCATCATAGCATTACGGAGGTCCTGTTGCTGGATGCCTGTATCAAGGAGTAAACGAAGACATAAATATGAGAGTTTTATGTTGTTCAATGATTAAAATTATTTTCTCTCTTATATTTGGCATAAGCATTTGAAACACTATCAAATTTAAATAGACATCTGTGCATAATACCTAATGTATATACATCATTGAAAGGTAAAATGCTGTGAAATTTTGTCTAAGAGAAAGTCGTTATAGACATGTTGAGTTTGAACCAATATGTATAGGAGCAACGTATACTCTTGTCATCGTTTAGCGATGTGTCGACAAGTACTTATGACTGGCTAGAATCAAGGAAGTGAGAACGGGTCTGACATTCCCTTGCTGGGCCATTCTTTATCTCGCTTCCTGATATATATATATATATATATTTAATACATCTTTTATTTTTCAAAATTAAGATAAACAAATATACTCTCCTTCATTTTCTACAGTGCTCTTCCATCAATCTGGTAGACTTCCAAGGCCCTTCTTCCAAAATTCCTTTGTCCGTGACGAAAACTACTCTTCTATTACTGTTCTTCCCTCGTCTACAGAATTCATATTTTTCCGTCCAATGATTTTGAAGACTGCATATTCGACTTTGCCTTTCATCCTTTCGGAGTCGATAAATCAAGTACCAGTTACGCACTGGGATAGATCTAATCGATTAGCCCCCTCGCCCACAATTTCAGGCCTTGTGCTTTTAGTAGAAAGGATTTTGAAGACTGCAGAATAAATGATAATCAGATGGGGCAATGTCTGGCGAACACGGTGTGTTGGGTATCCTTTCCCATTCATACTGCTCCAGCCTTTCGAATATCATCCTTGCTGTATGTGGCCAAACATTATCCTGATGGAAGAACACCTTTCATCTGGAAACCAAATATGGTTGTTTTTCTTCTAGCGCTGACATAAGCTGCTCAAGCTGCTCGCAATAGATATTTGTTATCGTTTAGTTTGACTTTAAAAGTTCAAAGTAGACTAAACCTTTCATATCCTTACAAACAGATAACAAGACCTCACGTGGGCGAAGACATTCTTAAGCCTGGGGTATGCCGGTGTTTCTCCTTTCCCTACCCACTATCTATGGTGCTTGACATGCATATAGAGAACGCATTTCTCGTCACCAGTCATTATTCGGCCCCAAAAAAGTTCATTCATGAGGCGTGACAGCAAAGAAGAGCACACATTCACTCTCTGCACGGGATTAATCCCGGAAAGTTTGTAAGCAACACAATGACCCAGTTTGCTGACTATTCCGATTCCACACAGGTGTCGATGAATGATTGAATGACCAAATTCAAGCCTCTCTGTTAGTTCCTCAGCAGTTACGATGGTTTGCAGGACGTTCTCACCGAGCTCTGCAGATCTTCCAGGACGAGGCTCGTCTTCTAGGCTGTAGTTTTCGGCTCGGAATTTCTGGAATCACCGTTGACACTGGTTTACGCTTATTGTCCAATCCCCATATATTGCATTAATATTCCTCGTACTTTCCGTTACGTTGTTGCCTTCATTGAACTCAGAAAAGCATAATATGTTAAATATGGTCCTTTGTCACTTCTATTGTAGCTTTAAAAAGATAACTGTTAAAATCTAACTGCACTCTCCAAAAGCTCCACTAAGAATAAGTAAAAGGTACAAGTACTACCTGCATATATTTCAAATTGATGCAGGTACTTTATCCCGTCCCCCATCGACTTTAATTCATGCAATTGAAAAACAACGCATTATTTATGTGATGACCCTATATATATATATACACATATACATATACATACACACACACACACACTCACACACACACACACACACACACACACACACACACACACACATATATATATATATATATATATATATAATATGTATATATATATATATATGAGAAAGGAAAATCGAAAGAATAAGCCTTCTGTCGATACCGAAACTTTTAGGAAACTTTATATTTCAGGTGCAAAAGCCCGTCTTCAGAAGAAAAACCGTCTGGGAAATGTCCAGTTATGCAGGTTCCGTTAACCTATTCAAATCCCCTAGCGTTATGCAGCGGCAGTAGTCACTCTTCAAACGTTGACGTAATCGACGCTCCAAGTGTTGGTGTAAACAAACTTCTAACCGTTGTTGTAGGCTACTCCCCAGCTGTAGGATGGTGGGACGACATTATCTTAATAGTAGTAGTTTTAGCAGTTACTCTCCAAGTGTTGTCGGATTTCTGAATGTTGGTGTAAACAAACATTCAGCTGTTGTATTAGGCCATGCACCATCTATCTGTTGGGTGTTGTCATAACACGACTACTCCACGTCCGAACTAAATAGTATCTCACTACCAATATACCCTCCTTCCACACACACCTGACCAGATGTTGCCATACTACCAAGGAGATAGACACCTCTATACTAGCCTTAGAGAGCAACACCAGCAGTTTACGTATAAAAGAGGCTCTACTGATCCACTGCCTCAACCCGAATATTAACAGTCGATCGGAGTTGAGACGGTGGCTCCTACAACAACACCCAACAAATGGTGAATAGCTTACTAATACAGCGGATGGGGGTTGTTTACTCCAGCGCTCGGACAGCCGGAAACACTTGGGGGGTGGCCGCTGCTGCTACTACTACTACTATTACTACTACTACTATAACGAAGTCACACCACAGATAATGACCTACAATAATATTCGGATTTTTGTTTATAGTAGCGATCGGATGTTGGCAGCTTGGTGTAACGCCGTCACACCATCCTACAGATGTGAGTAGCCCACAGCAGCAGTTGAGTGTTTGTTTACACCAATGTTTGGAACGTCGATTACACCTACGTTTGCAGAGTGACTGCTGCTGCTGCTCCATAAAACTAGGGGATTTTAATGTGTTAACGAAATATATGAAACTGGACATTTCCCAGTTTGTATTTGTTCTGGAGCTGGGTTTTTGCGCCTGAAATCTAAACGTTTTATTAAACTTTCGGCGTTATTAGAAACTTTCTGTTCTTTCTTTGTTTTACCTTCTTCGATAATAAGATGCTTCGAGCGAACTATGACACTCTCATATTTATATATATATATATATATATATATATATATATATATATATATAATATAATCGAACACATATACACATATATGCTTTTCGCAGTGGAGACGATTCTCTGAAAGCGCCGTTGTTAAAACACCTGAAACACATACTGACACACAGGTGGAATAAAAGACCCTGGGTCCCACTTTGGAGCGAAAAGCATCTAAGGTGTGAGTTGTCTCGCTTCTCTATGACTATGGATTTCAGGTGTTTTTCCATATGCCTAGGAAGAAATTTTCTCTCAGATAAAGGTTCAGAGCATCATGCCTTTCAGTGATATCATACGTTAAGCTTAATACGTAGTTGTCTGTTTTCTATTCGTCCCTTCATAGATCTTCTCTTGTCACAAATGCACAATCTCGAAATTATAATTCTACGTTGTTATGTTATTGTAAATTTGTTGCATTTGAAGATGAAGTGTGATTTTTTACGAATAAAGATACTCAATGTGCAATCTAGTTTATGCAATGAAATTCGGCATATCTCGATACATAGATTTTATGCACTTAGATCTCGTTTTTATCTTTATTAAATCAACTGTTTATATGTACAGTGTATATATTTGCATGAATACTTTGTAAATCTCGATATAACTAATTTATTTCTTTACGAAACACCTTTTATATTTAATTTAGAACAGAGAAAGACGGAGCCAGTCAGTAATCAGTTTTATTTATCTATTTATCAGCATTTCATTCAACCTTTTAACCCCGTTGCTGCACTTGAAGCACCCCAAAATTCTCAATTGTATACTTTCTTTTGTTAATCTTTTCATTAAGCTTGTATTTTTTCAGATCTTATCAAATGTCAAATGGCATGGAATTATGACCTTTCCTGAATTTAACTCGAATCTAATGTGAATAAAAAATCGTTTTTGTTTAGAAATTGAGTTCATGAAGGATAACTTTTGACTTTGCTTCTAGTTCTCAAGAGTCTTAATGCAAATTATTTTCTCCGTGTTTCAAATACTTACTCGTATCTCTATCATCGTGCGCTTCTTTTTTTACTGCATTTTTGATGAGATTTTATCTGATTTCACATTTCTTTTAAATAACATTTATTGAATTTCTTAGAATTGTTTAAATATTCGTTTGCAGTTAATCCATACAAAGCGATGAAATTCAAGTGGGTTTCAAGTTTACATGTGTTGCGATATTAATCATAAAGCCATAGGTTACAGCCAAATGTAATTTCAAATACAATTATTTTACAACACATACATAAAGAGATTCAATACGGTTAATTGCATTTTAATGCGTAAAACATTAACATCTGCCTCATTAACTAAATACTTTCTTATTGCAATTTGATTCCATGATACAATTTTGTCATGTTGAACGAATGCATTTGATTAAGTTTATCTGAAAGTTCCACTATTTTTTCAGACACTATCATATTGTTCTGTTACGGTTTATGTTTGTAACTCTTAACTATGGAAGGATAACGAAGACATAATCTGTTGTACATACATGTATTCGTACGACACTTGAGTGATGATTTATGGAACATCGAAAAGGCATTACAAACACGACATATATATTATTCTTAAAACAATTCGCAGGGAAACAAATGTTTGAAAGTATAGACTATGTGTGTGTATGTGTATGCGCGTGTACATGCGTATGTATTTTGTTTGTGTGTATTAATGCCGATATGATAATAGATTTATTATTTTTTCTGCTCTCCTGAACACTATTCTTGAGGCACAAAGCCCGTTGAATTTTTAGGCAAAAGAAGTAGCACATGTGCAATCAAGGAATGTCCAAGTATTGAACGGCCACAGCGGAACAGGTCTTGAGGCTGACTCCCAGGTATATGCAGCAAAGTTCTACTGTAGGAGACCTTTATGATATCACACTGACAGGACCATCACCTATTGCTTGCTATTTGAACCATTACTAAGGCTCTGACAGAGGTACCATTCTAGGTCACATGCAATGAGAGTAGTGGTTCCGAAGGCATAACTTCTCGAAAATCTTGATAGAAACTCACCAGTGACAGTAGTTTAATGTCCACCCGCAAAAGGAGAAGCTGGGCATCAAGCATATAAACCCGACCAGTAGTGGAACATTCTTAATAGTCAGGGCCTTTTTTTTTTTAAATTTAGAATAAGTAGCAAGTTTCACTATTTCAAACAAAATACAGCACCAGTCTAATCTTTCAGGGAGGCGACTTCTATTTTGTTTTCAGATTCTTAAAAAAAGGAACTATTTTCTAATACTTCAGAGCAAGTTCCTTATAAATGTTTTTCTCTTGCATCCGAGCAACCCTCAGATACCATCATTTAAGTTATAGAGGCTGTAAATATAGGCGTAGTTTATATAAGGTAGATGAGGTAGTATCTAAATATCTATCTATCTATCTATCTATCTATCTATCTATCTATCTATCTATCTATCTATCTATCTATCTATCTATCTACCAATCTATCTGTTTGTCTGTCTGCCTGTCTTCTATCATTACACATATATATATATAAGTATAGGAATGGGTATGTAGTAAGCAGCTTGCTTCCCAATCACATGGTACTGGGCTCAGTCCCACTGCGTGGTATCTTGTACAAAGGCCTCCTACTATAGTCTCGGGCCGATAAAATCCTTGCGAGTGGATTTTGTAGACGGAAACTGAAAGAACCTAGTCGAATATATACATATGTGTGTGTTGTGTTTGTCGCCCCATCATCGCTTGATAACCAATGTTGGTGTGTTGATGTGCCCGTAATTTAGCGGTTCGGCAACATACGCTGATAGAATAAATACTAGGCTTACAAAGAATAAGTACTGGGCTTGAATTGTTCGACGAAAAGTGGTGCGCCATCATTGCCGCAATGAAGTAATTGAGACAAAGAATAAAATAATATGTATGTATATATATATATAAGCATTATTTCTAAATCTCTCAACGAAAGACATTCAGTAACAGCACTTTAAAATATAGATTATTTGCCAACGTAATGTGGCAGTCAAATGTTGGGACGAATGTTACTGTTGTTTAGCCCCAGGAAACATCGTCTTCAGTTGGCTATACGACACTCAATCTGTGTCCTGATATATTCGAACAGGGGAGTTCAGCATCAGAATAAATCAATATCTGCGAACCGCGGTTTCTGGGTTATTTTTTCTTCCTCGGCACAGCGACTATAAACACGTATATACCAACTATAAGCACGCATGTGCAGAAGGCAGTGTGATAATAATAAAGATATGTTATGGCAAAAGTGCAGATAACTTTTGACTTCGCCTTGTATGTATTATTTGTTTTCTCCCGATATAAGCCAAAACCCAATGTCTGGAAGATGTACAAAGTAAGTGCGCACCTTTGGTGAAAGTCTGATGAAGTGTCGCTCTAATGTTTAAAACAGCAAACTTCACTTAAATCTTCAATACGAATTTTGCGTAAACTAGCGTTGCATGCAGAGTCAGTACAGAGACAATTGTAAGGAATCATTAAAGATGTGTTAAAATTTTTTTCTTATTATTTGGATTATAATTTGCTCTTTCGCACACCCACACAACATTATTACCATCGTGAAACTAAGATTTCCAGCAATTGAAGAATTAAGATATTGGTTTTGGAATTCGACAGCGTTAATAACCCAAGACTCAGATTGAGTGATCCTCTGTAAATACCATACCTTTGTACCTTACCATGACATGCATATATATATATATATATTTATATTTACACACACACACACACACATATATATATATATATATATATATATATATATATATATATATATATATATATACACAAACTTATATACACATATGTGTATGTGTGTGTGTGTCGGGGAAGGGGTACTATTCTCATCTTATATCGTTTAGATATTTTAGAATTTCAAAATCTTTACTAATTGCTATTGTAGTAATGTGCTGCCACCCCGTGAGGCGTGGGTATATCTCTGAGAGATACAACATTATCTGTACATTATCTGCACAGTTCGTACTATGCCGTATCGTTACAACAAAAATCAACACAGTTTTAGAAATAAAAACATCACATGTCTTTTGTCAGCTGGAAACATCAGCCAAATTTCCCTCTAATCTCATTTTACCGTATTAACAATTCAATGCACATTACATAATCTCTGATTGAAATCATTACAGCCGTTCCTAGCAATAGAGATGTATGTAGGAATCTGTCATTCCTGTCCTTCCACTCTGGACTCAGATGTGTAGAATATTTTTTCCAAAATGTCGAGCGACGGCGACCATTTTTCTAAATTATTGATATTTTGCTAATGTTAGAAATCAATATCTGTTAATAGATCTCGCTGTTTCTGTTGTGTTTAAGGTATTCGTTTTTACTTTAATTTCAGCAGAGCGTATTTTATTTTGAAGACTGACATCACCTTTTGTAACACATCAGTAACCCGAAAATATCACCCCCCCACACACACACACACATACACACACTGACAGAGAGAGACACGCACAGACCGACAGAGAGAGAGAGGCACACACACACACATGTGTACATATACATCTACAGATATTATGGAATAGTTTTTTAAAAATAGTTTATATTAACCATGGAGACCTGCAGATGAATTAGAAAGTTCAATTTCTTTTATTTGTTAACAGGAAACAACAATATTTCCATTAACAATTTCTAGAACGAGAAAAATGATGTTACTAACTGCAAGAACTCTCATAAAGTAGGTAAAAAGAAAAGTTTCGGTAGTCTCCTGTCAGTTTTATATTAGTTTCAGTTTTAGAAATGTTTTTAACATAAACTGCACTTGATATTTTACTTATTGAAATCGGGACTAATGGTATGTGACTATGTTAATTTTCTTGGTGATTATTGAAAGAAAAATGAGATAGAATAAGAAAGATATTGGCTGTATCAAACAAATAAACAACAAGAGAATCCTCACACCAAAGAGGAAAAGATTAAACTATATTCTTAGTAATAGCTAAAATGGACATAAAATAGAAATAAACTCACTGCATTGATGTACAAGTTTTACTTTTACGAAAAATAGTTTTATTGCAAAACGCTGAAAGTTACCAAAGTAGGCTATGATGGAAAATAAAAGTAATTTTATTATTTTTTTTCTGTCATATATTTCTGACACAGAAAATGTTATTCTACAACAATATTTTTCTATACACTTTTATTGCAAGTGAAATCTTTTTACTTTCTCTTGTCAATTGTATTTATATAAAAAAATTTTAGAAAAAACTCACATATTTCCGTTTTTTCTAGATTGAGGCAATCAGCAATGTACCTTGCCTTTACGTGCACCACTCTACCTGTAACTGTGGTTTTAGCCAATGACTATAGTTGAAAGACTCATTGACCTATTAACAAACGGAAACACCTTATTTGATAAAGTTACACCTGTAGCTTCCAAGTCAGATCATATCTCTCTCCTGAGGGAAGGTTAAAAACCATGAAAGAGGTGATGAGACCTTATAAAAAAGCAGGAGGAATGCTCTAAGTAGAAAATTTTATCAGCGTTGTGGAACAATGTTGTGCATCATCCTCTTTATCAAAACTGTTCTACATTGTTGCAAACATTAGCTTAGAAGGTCCTACTTAAGTTTTGGTGCATTAAACTATTGAGCTTTTTTACCATCTCCGCCTAGATGTTACTTGACCGCCGTTAAATTTTCATGAATGTCTTTTACATATTTTTAAGGCTTGGGAATATTTGTAAAAATGAGTTGTTGCACTCTTCCCCGCAGACACTGTAGGTTGTTCACCTTATCTCATAGTATTTCTGAATCGTTTTAGTTCACGCATCGTGAGTAAGTGAATTGCCAAAAGGATGCCAAGGAAACAGAAGTCGTTAAAGTACATGACTTGTTGACAAATCCTTTTCAACAATCTAATTTTCAGATTGTTATCAATTTCTACGACTTGCTTGCGACTAGAGTGGCATGCTCAAACATTAATTATTGTAGCTAAAGGGTTAAAGCTGTTACATTTCAGAACGCACTCTACAATTCCATTCTTCTTACTAAATGTTATCGCATGACTTTAAATACATATTCCCTTCACTGATATTAGAATATAATACCTCAATAGTTTTCACTTATAACCACTGTATCATCACAAGGGAAGTGTTATCGGATACAGACGAGAAGTATTTATTTTCATCAATGACAAACGAGAAGTTGGTCATCGGCCATTTTGCCTCTCTTAAAAATTCCCGAGAGCTCTAAAATGCTGATTTTCCAACTCTTCTTTTAATATTGGATCTCAGTGTCGGTTTCAAATTTTGGCCCAAGCCTATCAATTTTGGAGGAGGGGGTAATCCGCTTAGATCTACCCCAGTGTTCAACTGGTGCTTATTTTATCGATCCCGAAAATATGAAAGGCAGCGTTTGAATTTAAGGTCAAAGCAAACGAAATGCCGCTGAGCATTTTGCCCGCCATGCTAACAGATCTACCAGATCATTGCCTGTTTATACCACAATATTGGACAAAAGCTCCTATGCAATTGGGGGATTAAATTACACAATATTTTCCGTTTACCTTCTCCTTCATTATATCTAATAACTATTTGATTTGTCTGACCGATGTTAAAAAATTATCAGTTTGATGAAATTGTTTCTAAGATACAAAATTCATATCTTTAAATTATATCTTATATAAAAAATTCTCTACAATGTAATCAGTGATAGAAGCATTCAATTGTTAATTGACGAAAATATTAAATTAAATATTGTGTATCAATGAATTTGATCAGAATGTAATTTACATATGAGAAAAGCAGTTGGTGGAAAGGGAGATAGGGAGAGAGAGGTGACAGAGAAGGAGAGAAAAGGTCGAAGAAGACGGGTATAGTTTTAGGTATCTAAATGAGGCAGGGTTTTGGAATTCATTACAAATTGTTGGAACGTGGGTTGTTTTATATTACTGTTTTATACTCCCCGTTTTATAATAATTTATTCGTTCATCTTCACCAAGTTCTTTTCGCATAACAAGGTTAGTCAAATGTAGCAAATCAGATGAAAATGCATGCCTTATGGCACCCGAAACACGCAACGTTTTAGCCGAGGAGCTGCAAAGCAAGCCAGTCAGTTACACTGTTTCGTTAGCTAGATTATATAAAAATAAATATACCAAACAAAAACAAGGTCGAACGTTGCTAGCAAAAACTGTAAAAAGAAAATATTTCTTTTACAATGACGTAACTTTGTTAAAGAAGCAAGAAATAATATGAAGAAAATGGGTATTTTGCGAATAATTTCAGTAAAGATTTAAATAAAAATAAATATATAACTATAAACATAGTAGAATAGTTAACTATAATTTAGAATGAAATAAAGAAAACTAACTCAAGATGCTACAATGCTGGTCACCACTGCCACTAATCTCCTCATATTACGCTTCATTGCATAGTTTGGTTTATTGTCATTGGCATGCCAAATCCACTTGTGACCAATTCAAACTTCACTTGTCAAACTTCCTTCCGAAGAAAGTCTTTCATTGAAAATTACATAACAAGTGGCTGTTGAGAAATTGAGACAAAAGAGACATATTAAGAGGAAAAAGAAAAAAGAAAAAGGGAAAATGGAAAGAGAAAGAAAGTGCAGGTTAGAGAGTGAAAGAGAGAGGGGGGAAGAAACACAGATCGAATAGGAAAGAGAAAACCAGAAAGTTAGAAAACAAAGTGAGAGGGTGAGAGAGAAAGAGAGAGAAAGCGAATGTGTAATAGATAGCTAGAGAGGGTGAGAAGGAGCGAGCTATAAAATATTCCTGATGCTGGAATGGTTTCAGATAACTGAATTACTGAGAAAAAAACGTTAGTTTTCAGTTGTTAAATATTTTTAAAGCAAATTCTAAAAGAGATATTTTGTGGCTCTCATATTTAAATTTGTTCTTCAAAACAATTTAATTGTCCTTAATTTTAAGAGGAATTATTTTGCTCCACTTTAAATTCGATTTTCGTTTATTTTTTTTTTTCTTAATGTGCTTTATACTATGTCCAGAAGCATCTCTTTCAATGTGACAACGATTGTTTTTATTTTAACTAATTCGAAAGAGCGCTATTCAGATTTCAAAATCAACGGAGGTCAATCAAACTGTTGCACACATTCAAAGTTCATATATTGAGTTGTTTCGAAAGTCAGTAAGAGTAACGTAATGTTGTAATGTTCCTAAAGTGCTGTAAGCGATGCAGTGTTGATGGTGAATGTAGGTTTATGAAATAACAGAGGATTGCAACGATAAATCAAGTCCTTGGTATGGCAGATACAATTGAGGGAACACTTCAGAACCCCAGAAATCAAACATAAATTCACGTTTCCTTTCTACATACATATATGCGGAGTCTTTTGAACGCGCTGTCGTCCTAAAAGAGAAAGGTGACCTACACTACAGTGACCAACATATGCTACGTCCGATCTGCGAGATTGTATTATGCAAATAATTGTTTCGGATCTCGTCGTACGCTATGTAAATAACGATTTCTCATCGATTGTCTGATATACACTACCGTCAGAAATTAATTAGCACCCTTGATTTGCTCTTCACTCAAGGTATGTGCTGTCACCTAGTGGCCATATCTCGAACTATTGCTTTGTTGCGAGTTCACTGTTGTGCAGAACGATGACGTAACTTTGTTTGCAGAGCAGTTTGAGAGTCTACAGCCTTATGATGTTGACATAGCAGTGCAACAACTTGGAGTGTGGATACAGACAAATCTTCCTTTGTTTAATAGATATAGGTAGCGCCTCGCAAGGACCGAAATCACACCATACTAAGTTTTCTCATCGCGTAAGACGTTTTGAACAGCTCATAGGTTAATTGATTTAACCTATTTAATGTAGAAATTTGAGAAGTGCTAATTAATTTCTGACGCAAGTGTAAGCGCCGTTCAATAAACGACTAGTTCGCTGAAATAATAAACAAAGCCAGCAGTTTGGTTTAGGAGGTTCAAAGATCCGAGTGCATACTCTTTACTTGTTTCAGTCATTTGACTGCGGCCATGCTGGAGCACCGCCTTTAATCGAGCAACTCGACCCCGGGACTTATTCTTTTTGTAAGCCCAGTACTTATTCTATCGGTCTCTTTTGCCGAACCGCTAAGTAACGGGGACATAAACACACCAGCATCGGTTGTCAAGCAATGCTAGGGGACAAACACACACGCATATATATATGAATATATATACATATATACGACGGGCTTCTTTAAATTTCCGTCTACCAAATCCACTCACAAGGCTTTGGTCGGCCCGAGGCTATAGTAGAAGACTCTTGCCCAAGGTGCCACGCAGTGCGACTGAATCCGGAACCATGTGGTTGGTAAACAAGCTAATTACCACACAGCCACTCCTGCGCCTATGGGTGATGAGAACATCATCTTCAAACACCGGCGCACCAAAATGGCATGTGCCAATAATCTTAGTATGTTGAACTCACTAATGCCCAAAAAAATGTTATGCTCCTATATTCTACGCTGCAGCGAAAAGCATATGTTGCGTACGAAAGCACCTCGGTATGTTAGGAATATATATGCAAATAACCTTTTCAGGTTTCGTTATACAGAGTGCTAATAACGTTTTATATGTGGGTTTGTGTAAGTGTGTTTGTGTATTTGCATATATGCTATATATATATATATATATATATATATATATAAATGCATATATTGCTGTTTGGTCGCGCTTTGAATGTCAAAAATGGGCCACAAATTAGATATAAAATGGGTCTACAAAAAGTGCAGCGGGAACACTTACAGTTAGGAGTCCCAGAACCTTTGCTTAGATTTCTCGAAGAAAGCAATACTGTTTCCACAGGTAGAGGGGATATAGAGGACTAGCGGTCCACCTTAACTGGATTCATATCTCTATAATATTGCTATATCACTTTTAGATAGCTGATTATGATATATATATATATATATATATACATAGATATATATATATATACATATATATATATATATATATATATATATATATATATATATATATATATATATTTTATATATATATTATATCTTTATTAATCAAAGTCCAACGAAAGATGCACTTATATAAGCATATATTTTGTGTGTGCGTATATATGTGTGTGTGTGTGTGTATATATGTATGTGTGATTATTATTTCTAATTTAGGCAAGGAACCAATAGTTTGGAATGGCAATTAGTGGATCATATTCAGTCCCAGTTCATAACTAGTATTTCTTTTATTGAGCCCGGAGTGATAAAAAGGTGATGGAAACGTCGATGCGGAATAAAACTCTAAAATTATTCGACACAACTTTCGATGTTATAGGCTTATGTAGATTTTATATATTTTATATACAATATTTTAATCAGCGTCGAGATTTGGACGGACCAGAGAGAGTCTCTGCCTGAATGAAGATCTAATTTGTTCCATATTCTTACCATTCTCTTTGCATTCATATTGTTCAGCTGTTTTGTCTATTGTCAATAAACTGTTATTCTCCTGTACCCTTTTTAGTTGTGTTTCAAATTACGTAAATTTTTCTGGCTTCGAATTTAAAAAGCTTTCATCATTAATTCTGTCGTGGGCGAATCTAATGGATGTGATTTGAGGTCATCGATCAATAAATGTCAATGCCATTGTCATGGTGGTCATCATCATCACTAATAAAATCATCAATATATGTAGTATTGCTAACTCATCAACATTTTTCCTAATTCCCCCAAAAATACTTCCATCAATCTCATCATTAACATCATCGTCGTCATCGTTGTCGTCATTATCACCATCCTCATTACTATCTTCAAAACCACCTTCATCATCCGTTCTCGTCCCCATCCTCACCACCATCACCACCAGCTCCATCCCCCTCCTCCCTTACATTTCCACCCCCTATAAGTATCACTATTGTTGTGATGAAATTACACAATTTCGAATTATCTTATCTCAGTGGATGCTTCTTAACAGAAAAAAGGACAGGACCTAACGATAATCTAAATAACAAAAGGAAAACCATTATTTTAGAGAGAACTTTCTACTAATAATTTGAGAAGTGAAGAGACAGAGAGAGAGAGAGAGAGACATGAGAGAGAGCGAAAAATTTAGTGAGAGAGATATAACGGAGAAAGAGAGGGGATAATTATAGCAAGTTAAATGTATTTATTGATTTAAACTGCAATTAATATTTTTAAGTTAATTACAATTTTTCTTGTATATTGTTTTATAAATTTCAATCATTTGGAATCTAACAAAAGTGAGTGGAGTAAAACAACAAGAAAATGGTTTGATAAAATCACTTAACTCTACGCACACTCACACAAGAAAAACGGAATTTAAAAATGAATAAAATTACAAATAAATACTGAAGATATTATATAAGTATTCATTTGAGAAAAAAGTAACATTTTCAGGTAGATATGTTTGAAAGAAGGCCATTATATATCCAGCTTATTTAGTGGAATGTTAAATGGCGCCAGTTTAATTGAAGTCGTTAGTTACATACATTAAATACATTTGGTGAAAAACGCAGAACCTGCCTAATGGCGTTATTTTCAGCTTTAATTAAAACAAAGCAGAAAAAAAAATTCAATAAAGTGAAGGTGGCGAATCAAGTGAGGAGTTAGAGATGGTGAGCTGGAGAGGAGTAGACCACGTAATGGAAGGAGAAATGAAAGTATATTATATTGTAGGTTTCTAGTTGAAACAAAGAGATGAAAGAATATATATATTAAGAACATATAAAAGTTTTCTGAAATACTCAGCAGAATAATTTTATTTTGTTAAATTTAATTTTGAGAACTTTATGTTTGTTTTAAAAATATCTTCGATTACTTTCAGAAAAATATGAAAGGTAGTTAATACCTTTCTTAATAAATCACAAATAAAACATAAATTCTGCTGATAAAACAATACTAACTTAGGTACAAAAAAAATAATGAACGCTTAAAACTACATGGAGAAGGTTTCTGCATGAAATTAAAATAGCTCATTGATGCTAATATATGTAATTAATGTAGCAAACTAAAAATGTTTGTCAATGAAAATTATGACCGTATCGAGTATAGAAAACAAAACAAACAAATTAGCTTTGATTAAATTAATCACTTGAAGGAAAGGAAACAATTCCGACATTCCAATTAATCACAATTGAAGTGCGTCAGATTTGTGGTAAATAGGATAGAAAAAGCTTTGCAAGTTTTGTGGTCCTATTCGATCTACTCAGCCCCCCCCCCGCCAGATCATAGAGGACTGGCAGATATAATTACTTGCATAGATAGGTGTACAACTTTAATGTTTCTTCTATAGGAACACACGTAGGTAACTGAATGTATTAATATTGGTTTTAAATTTTTGGAAGATGAGTTAAGCCGATTACATCGACCCCAGTTCTCCACTGGTGCTTATTTTATCAACTCCAAAAGGATGAAAGGGAAAGTCAAACTGGACGGAATTTTGACCCTGAACGTAGAGACTGACGAAATGTTGTTAAGCCTCTTTCTCAGCGTTGTAACGATTCTACCAGTTCACCGCCTTACTAAATATATTGATATTTTGAGAGGAATAATTCGAATTTCTTAATAAGAAGTTATATTTGCATCTGTAGAAAAAACAAAGAAAGATTAGTTTTATGATGCTTTGAGAGGAAAATCACCGAAATATAAAATATTAAACATTAAATAAAAGATCACATTTTTACCTATTTACCATTTCTATGCTTGTGATAGACGTGATATTCGATCATTTTAAAATGTGTTGCTACTTCTTAAAAAATGCTCAGCCGTCACTCGCAAGTCACCGCCCGGTAAGAATCTCAGCGGCACACCTTGTGTTTAGATTCTTTAAATCAACGCTTGTTTTTGAATTAGTTCTAATAGTACGTAATGTATATTTTATTATTTGCTATTAAAACTTTGCAATCAGTTGAGTATTGTGGAGACGGTTCAGTTTACATCAAGTTTCACATGAAGTCTGACTAAGAAAAAAAGTCGAGAATTTTCGACAGTCAAACTGTTATAACATTTCTTCTTTCTTCTCTGAATTGTTAGTTTAGTTTAGTTTGTTTGTCTCTGTAAAACATGAAATAACACAGCAGGAAAGAAAAACCACGGAAAGTGTATTTATCTATTGTTATTATGTCTGGTTAGGTACATTTTGTTTCTTTCAAGTGACAGACTTACCTTGAAGAATCAAATTACAATAAAGAAAAAGAAAAACACGTTACAAAAACAATGACGATGATGATGAAAACGATGATGACGATGATTATGACGTCGACGATAATAGTAATAATAATAATAATAATAATAATAATAATAATATAATAATAATAATAATAATAATAATAATAATAATAAGAAGAAGAAGAAGAAGAAGAAGAAGAAGAAGAAGAAGAAGAAATAACAGGGAAGTACCCACAGCTGGTGTGGCCTGTTAGTTGAAATAGGAAAACAACATTGGTACACCAAAGCAAATATACAGAGACCCTCAAGTTGTAATCCCGATAACCAACTTGTCAACAACACAGAAAGCCCTACCATTCAAATTCGCCAATAGGGTGTCTGCTCATCTGAATGATAAGGAAAACGAAGGCTATCCGAAAGAAATATTTAGCTGCAAAATCAGCTACTGGTACATCCAACGTTTGTAAAGACATTGCAGTGTTATCTAATTTGTTATGTATCCAGGCATAAGACCTCATTCCTGTTGTTTGTTATGAATTATGGCATCAAACACTGCATGACGGTACATTGCCAACTCAACAAGTTCCCCCTTAACCTACTGCCTCCTACTCCGAAGCTGTGGTTCTGAATATTACTTGTCCCGTTCCTGATTTGAATGTTATGAATTCATGCCACCTAACACGCATGGTTAATGTAAATATACCTACATTATAGCAATTGACTCATTCGAACTCGTCCGACTTTCATTGTTTTCTACTCTTCAGGGTGACCAAAAGTTTGATCGCTGTTCACCCAACCACGAGGTTATATGTTCCCAGTACCACGTGATATAACTAAGTAATTGTAATACTAGTGAATGTATGAAGCAGGAATGGAGGACAGCCTGATCTAAGGCCAATGAAGGAAACCAAAAAATAGATATATAATTACCTTCATTGCCAAGTGCCCTGTCTCTATTATAATCCCCGGCTTTTAAACAACTACTTTAGGATCCAAATACAAAAACTTTCCTGGAAGTAATACATTCTCGTCAGCCTCACCTTTCTTTCAAAGTAGAACTTGAGAAAATTAATGCTGGCTTTGCCGAAGATGTGTGGTTCTCTCGTCAAGCTTTGTAGTTGCTTTCACTACACAATGTCTTTGACCAGAACTACCTCAGAAAAGAAACATTCTTGTCTTTTATGGAAAAGAATATTAAGCAGTTAATATGCAACTAATTCTAAAGCGACAAGCCGGCAGAATCGTTAGCATCCCGGACGAAATGCTTAGCGGCATTTCGTCCGTCTTTGCATTCTCAGTTCAAATTCCACCGAGGTTGACTTTGTTTTTCATTTATTTATGTAATACATAGTAATATGCATTATTCCAATAGTGATGACAATCGGCCAGTCACATATAACTGCGATTCGAGGAGTCAAACACAATAATTGGCTTATTGTTGTATATAGTATTTTGAAATATGTTTGAAAGAGAAAATCGGCGAAAGAGCGAGGAAATGTGAGGATAATTATTGTGGTTAAGTTGAATAACAGAAAAACACCACAACAACAATATTTAATGGTGTAATACGGAGAACGGAGAGTGATACAGAATAAGTCGAGGAAGCGAACTCTCTCTCATGTACAGACCATCAAATACGCAGACACTCACAATTAGTTATTTTTTTTATAACAAGAAAAATAGCTGAGTTCATTTTCTATGTTCGCACTCATCTAAAATAGTCTTCTCTTCCTCTGTTTCTAAAAGTGTTTTGAAAATGGTGGCATTTCGTGGTTGGACAGACGAGATGCTTATCCTTGCATGCAGCGAATACATCAAAGGATTGATTCAAGTGAAGGAAACATTGTAGATGTCATGAAACGAATTATATTTCCGTGTTGACCTTTGGTTTGTTCTTCTGAAAGCAGCAAGAATTCGAATAAGATTCTATCCATTTTTCTTTGTATTTAATACTTTTGTGCAAATAGAAAAGATAATAATAGGAAAATTCCATGATTGACATATATTTGGACAGAAAAGGGGGAAATTCAACAGGAGAAAATGAATGCCCTCTTCGTATAATGTGTGTGTGAGTGTATGTGTTCGTGTGTTCATCTCAATACACATATGTGATTATGGATGTTTGTGTACATACGCAGAGTGAGCAGGTGAGAAGAAAAGATAGAAAGAGAGAGGAAATGAAGATTCAGGAAAAAATATTTGTGCGAGAACTAAATTTCATTCACACACACACACACATATATATATATATATATATATATATATATATATATATACTGTTGTGTCTGGGGAGGGTCATTCTCTTTTAGTACCTTATTATTTAACACAAGACTATTGAAAATGTTGCAAGACGCAATGAAAATTTTAGGAAAATAAAATGATGAAATAAGTGGAAATTTTACCCGTGAGTGTGTTAAATAATAAGGTACTCAAAGAGAATGACTCTCCCCAGACACAACAGAATATGCTTCAACACACGAACTTGCAAACCAAATCCCAAAACGAAACATTTATATATACACACATATATGTATATATATATATATATATATTATATATATAGTTCTGACAAGATTTCAATCTACAAGTGTTTATTCTGTGTATAGCCGAATAAACTATATACTTTATGCTAGACGCTAGTACGAATACTAGTAAATTAACGCAACTTTGCTCCCACACAATTAATATGACTGTTCACAACATGTTAACTCTCTTCAACGACTTGAAGCTTGCAAAATCGATCCTAATAACTAAACTTAGGAGCCGCTCAGATATGGGTATGTTTGCCCGGCTTTTGTTGTTAAAGTAATCACAGAAAGTACTTAGAAACTATAAGTTTATTTATATCATTATGTTTTTTTTAATATATTTTGGGCTATGTGTTGAAACAGTTGGGGTAGGGAAACTTAAGGAATGCATTAAAATATTTCAACACCCAGTGAATATCGGTTTCGACCCCATTGTATTTATTCTAATCTGTTTCAGACCCAAACCAAATCCTCAAACGATTCATTCTAGATATTGATATATAAGTAATTGACAAAGGGAGATGAAAACTCTCACATTATTGACTAGCAGATATGATAAACATTAGTATAGAAAATTAGGCTTTTATTAGTAAAGCACAATTGCATAAAATTAATTTAGGAATGCTCTTGTCAGAAAATGTTTAGCTTTTCAAGGAGCGACATATGTTATTGAATATATTTGGTGAAAACAAATGAGTGACTTTAAAATAGTATCTTTAATATTGCTCTGTAACAACGCTAGGGCCATCCTATTTAGTGACAGGTCATACAGTTCCTACAGCTTATAAATTATGATAATTATAAGAATTTTGTCCTACTTAGTGTCCTTTACCTGTCACTAAATAGGATGGCCCTAGCGTTGTTACAGAGCAATATTAAAGATACTATTTTAAAGTCACTCATTTGTTTTCACCAAATATATTCAATAACATATGTCGCTCCTTGAAAAGCTAAACATTTTCTGACAAGAGCATTCCTAAATTAATTTTATGCAATTGTGCTTTACTAATAAAAGCCTAATTTTCTATACTAATGTTTATCATATCTGCTAGTCATATATCATAAAACACATAATAAATGTTATGCTAGGAGTTCAGTGATAGCTTACTAGAAATTTTGCTATGTCTGTGTAATAAATTATTTGCTTTTGTTTATAACGCTCTGTCCAACAATGATATGGTTGGCTTATATTTGGATTCTCCATAGCATTGCAAGTAAGCATATCATG
This sequence comes from Octopus sinensis, assembly GCF_006345805.1. Lineage (NCBI taxonomy): Eukaryota > Metazoa > Mollusca > Cephalopoda > Octopoda > Octopodidae > Octopus > Octopus sinensis. The sequence continues at coordinate 32,473,025 of NC_043009.1, read as the reverse complement.
CAATACAAGTGCAAACATTAGCACTTCTACTAATTACTGGTTTCATGATTTACTGTAAAATATTTCATTGAGACAAGAACGTTTGGTCGTGTAAAAAAAAAGCTAAAGAAAACATGAGAGAGTATTTTTAATGATGATGAAAATAATAGCGAACAATATCATTGAGAATAAATTAGTTTTAAGGAATTTACCATGATAAACGACAACACTTATGTTGAAATTACTTCTAGTTGGTACACGCAAATAAAGAATTGTTTAGTAGATAATTCCAGTAGTAAATGCTTCAATGATGGTCTAGCACCATATAACAATAGTTTAATTGCAAATTACGAAAACAGAGATAACAATCTAATATATTTATAAATTGACATGCGTTACATGCTTTGAGGCTGAATGCCCTTGCATGAGGGATAAAATGGTGTGAAGAATTCTTCCACATTATACAATATTCGAACTACTTAATTTGTTTTAAAATGACTCGTTTATTTTCTGGCTCTGATCGTCCATTCCATCATTTACGTGCTTATACATGTCAGGCTCCATGGCCACATGGGGAGAGTGGAAAGGTATTGTCTGCTGATGAATTTTGAAGTTAAGTATGTTTAGTTAATTAGATAGATTGAAGTGACTGGAAAGTGAGATATAATTTTCGAGAGGAATTTTGTACATAAGCAGCGGACATGACTCAATACTTAACATGTCCGCATCTATTTTATGATGACTGCTAAACCACCATAGCCATATTATATGGTGTCTGTAACCGTGTGTGGGGTGTGTATTGAAACGATGCTATTTCGAATGCGATAATATGACATCTAACATTTCCTTGGTATTCCATGTGAAACTATGTGTGACCAAATTCCAATCAGGCAGTAAACATAAGTTCTGCATAGATATTCGTTTGGTATTATATACATTTGAGTAGAATGTTAGTACATATAATTGGAAACTGTCAATATTTGTAATTTGTAATATCATAACACATAAGTGTAGTAACCGACTATCTAGATTACTGTGAATTTGAGGATATTTACACGTATATATAAATATATAACTATCAATTACGAGAAATGGCTCTGACGAAAGCAGCATTAATGTTTTAGATCGTTCAACTTTTCTCAACTGATCAATAAATGGATTGAGTAAACCTATCAGTAACGAACCTATGACGACATACAGCTGTAAGCCAAATTTAATCCAATAAAGAAAAAATATGTAATGACCATTATTTATAGCTTGTCTTATATATATTATATATATATATTATATATATATATATAATATATATATATATATATAGATAGATAGATAGATAGATAGATAGATAGATAGATAGATAGATAGATAGATACATAGATACATAGATAGATAGATACATAGATAGATAGATAAAACTTACTTAGAAGCGGATGCGTGGCGTTCCATCATATAATAACAAATTAATAAATAAAACATATGCATATATGGATACATATATGTACGTACCTACATATATATGTATATATACATGCTTATATGGGAGCAGGACACCAAAAAACGTCGTACACAATGAGAAACGAAAACATAAACAGAAAACTAAGGAAATGGACATTTTTCTAAACAACGAAAAAAAGAGTACAAGACATTGTGTTCGACGTTTTTTGGTGTCCTGTACCCATATATGTACATATACATATAAATGTAGGTACGTACATATATGTATGTATATATGCATATATTTTATTTATTATTTTGTTGTTATATATATATATATATATATATATTGATAAAAATGGTAAGACAACAAAAGAATGAAAGAGATATTATGTAAATAGAGGGATTTATCTGTAAATGCAATATGTGACTATTATTCGGTACCCATGATAAACTCCGAGTTTCGGATGCCGGGGTGGAAATCCACGCCGTCATCTCTTCAGTTATCCGGTCATCGGAAAAATTCCACCTCGGCATCCGAGTTTTATCATGGCTACCGAATAATAGCCACATATATATATATATATATATAATATATATATATATATATATATGTGTGTGTGTGTGTGTGTGTGTGTGTGCGTGCGTTCGTGTGTGTGGGTGTGTGCACACTCATACAAGTCTGCATCTACAAGAGATTGTTCATAGACCGTTCGTAGCTCATTTTCATTTCAGAACAAAAGGAAAATGATAGTATAATCTTTGATATGAATAATCTCTGATATTATTCAGATTGTACATTTTGATACCTTTGTTATAAAAGAGGAAAAAAAACGACGTAATTTTGAAAAGCGTTACATAGAAACATGGATGAGGTATCCAGGTTTTGTGACATACAAAGTAACAGATAACTGGATAAAATATGGAGTAAACCAGAGTGAGTTAGAACAATATGTGATAGAAAAGGAAATTACGGCAGCTACGAAAGGAAAGAAATAAATTAAATGACATGATTTTTTTTTAAAGCAATACATTTCCGACAAGGGAAAAGTCTCCCTGGAGCTATTGTTCCCTAACATCCTAAACTTTATAATGACTGGTTTAGCAAGTGGCTTAGAGGTTAACATACAAAGAACAAATGGCGGGTGGATAACCGACTGGGAACATTTTTGAAGAAACCTATAGGATCAATGAAAGAGATAAAAAAGATCTGAAAATTGATCATGCTATCGTCCCGCGTTGCTTGACATGGCTTCTTAAAGACCTTGATGTTGTTTTGAAAATTTCTTTCAAGGATCAATAATCTGCTGCAAAGCCAGAATCAGGATTTCAACACAGATAACACTGCGATGCGAGATAAAGAAGACAATTAAATAAAAGATTGGGGCACAGATTAGAACTTAAGGCAAGAAAACGACCAAGAATTGTGAATTTCATTATTTTGAACTGATAAACTAATTGGGTGAACGAAGAACATCTCTAAAATTGTGTTACGTGCCTTGCTCAGTATTGTTGAGATACAATTACTGAACAGGAACCAGGTACAGTCTAAAAAGTGTGTTTTACTTTTATTATTTTTGTTTTATAGTTTGTTTCTTATTCAAATTTTAAAACTTACAGCAATCGCACGTTGCCTTCTTAAAGCGTATAAATATGAATTCCTGTTATAGGAGTTCATACTATTTTAGAGAATTAAAAAAAAAATGATGATATTCTTGATAAAGAAATAAGACGTCATGCTATAAAGGACATGCTTGAGTACAATTCGCGTTGTGCTCGATAAAATATTATACTCATTATACAATTTTTGCACATCATTGTGTTGAAATTTCGGAATTTATAATACAGGAGGTTATAATAATATTAACACAAAAAAAGACAAATATCCGTCAAATGTAAATAATGTATATAATTCCTCATCCCTTAAATATAGTACTGTATTCAGATTTCTTGGTTAGAAATATTAAAGTCCAATAAACTAAGCCACCTTCGAATATTTCCGCCAATGTTTAAACGAAATTTTGCATAGCTTCACAGCGAAGTGTGTTCATAGTATAAGTCACTATGTTTTGTGTGTCTTTAATTCCAAGGAATTTTAAATATGTTTGTATCTTTTTGAAGGAGGGTAAAATGTACAGATATGATGAAGTTGTGTCTATTATTCAAGCACTGAGATCGATGTAATTGATGTACACGGCCTACGAACTTGCTGGCCTTTGCTAGTGCTTAGCTCGCCTGTGCGTTAGCTAAGTGCCCCAAAATATGGACGAAAAATTGAGGGGTCACCGTGAAAATAACTGAGATGATGATAACCTTCTTTATACCCTTCATGCCATAATGTAGGCAGGTGGTATTCGGTCACGTGACCTTTAGTAATTTGTATTTGGGTAGGTTCTTCTTTGCGTACACAAATAATAATGACTTCCGAGAATGTAAAAATTAATATGGAGAGATGTCTCATTTTCAGAGAGAAAAATTGTTTGTGAGGTGTAGAAAAGTCCAACTACTACATGTGTGGCAGTAAATGCCATTTACTTCCCCCGGTTTTTCTAGTCAACTCTCCTAGAAAAGTTGAAGCTGAAAATTAAAACAAAACGCAAACAATAAGAGTAACCTGAGGCCCTGAGGTCTGATATTTACATCACACCACCAGTGAGAAGTTCTGGGAATTTTAGAAGAGAAATCTTCGTTTTGATTTCGATAATCAAAAACACCGAATTCAATGTTTCCCAACTGAAAAGAAAACATAGGAACCAACAAACATACTAAGTTGTTACCAACATGGAAACAACAAGAGCCCATTTATAAAGATCTGTGTAAAATGCGTGAGGAGGATTTCATTCATGCATGTGTGTAATAAAGGCATCTAGAGGTATCACTATCGAAATTATTGTTATTCACCAAGCTATTATATGCTAATTTATACAAGCCTAGCAAGCTTCAAGATTATTTCATAGGATTCTCGCAGAATACGTAACCTTTTTTGTACTGGACGAGAATAGATGTCACAATTCTAATAACCTTCAGCCAACCACTCGGGCAGTAAGTTGGGTGTTGTACATTATGCGCAAGTACCCCAGAAACAGTTGTCTCTTCTCTCGGTCTGGATTCTGACATTTTCTGTTTTCTCACCTTTCTCAATATCAACATTTGTACGATAAGGTAGAGAAATCCTATGATCTCACACGCTATACTATCTATCTATCTATCTATCTATCTATCTATCTATCTATCTATCTATCTATCTATCTATCTATCTATCTACTTATGGAGGGAGAGAGAGAAGGAATAAGAGATAGACAGAGACATCAATTTGATCTTGCTTCAAAAGCATGGTCAGTAATTATGAAGAAATCCTATAAAATCTTGTAATTATTACAGATCGTTCCAGCGTGTGGCTGATGTTCATACCATATCTTTTGTTCAAATTTACTGCGTTTCCTCACAAGGTAATAATTATTACATTCGTTTCCTTTCGTACGGATTCTGCGTTTGCTCTATGACTGAATTTTGTCAAATTTCGTCGTTTCTGACCAGCTAAAAATGCTTGTTCAGTTGAGCTGGCAGAATCATTTGCATACTAGACCAACGCTTAGCAGTATTTCGTTAGTCTTTATGTTCTGAGTTCAAATTCAACCCTGGTCGACTTAGCCTTTCATCCTTCCGGGGTCGATAAAATAAGTACCAGTCATGCACTGGGATCGATGTAATCGATGTACACCGCCTATGAACTTGCTGACCTTGTGCCAAAATTTGAAACCACCAACACTACTACTACTACTACTACTACTACTACTACTACTACTACTACTACTACTACAACAAGAAGTTGTAGTAGTAGTACAAGCAGAAATAGTTTTAGTAATAGTAATATGTGGAGTACGAGAAACACCAGCTCATCGAATTATATGCATTTTAGTATGTCCTGTTGTCTTTCTTTGCATTAGATTGTATTCTGCTGGAGCTGAGTTTGGTTAGCATGTCATCAGAGACAGAGATAATTGGTGCCAATAATATTATGGTTATATTTCTCTGTAACATAATTGTCACTGTAACGATATATAAAATATTTAATCCTGATTAAATTATATATAAATGAAAGATTGCTCGGTTTCAACGGGAAACTCACTCAAAGAATACTTCAGTTGTTTCTACCTTTGATCATTTTCCAAAGTCTGGACAATATTGTCTTAACAAATTCTGCTAAAACACAAAAGAATGATTTTTAGAATGGCATTAATTTTACAGACATTAATTGTTTGAAAACAAAGAAATGAAAGGTGCAAGTAAAACGATATTAAATGCAGAATTGTAATAGCTGAATATGGAGGCTTTCATCAAAGAATAAAACGAGAGAGTGAATTTCCATGAATAAAAACAAAGCGAAGAAAACAACAATGGCTTTTATATTATGATAATATAAAAAATAATGACATTTGTTTCATGAGTTCTTGCAATAATTGTTTCATTATAAGATCTCTGATTGATACACAGTACCAAGGATAAAATATACTGCAATGGCTACAAATTACTGACGAATATTATATTATGAAGCATATAAGCAATGTAAGAAAATAAATCAGACCTTTGATTCTTGAGAGTTAGATGTGTTTTAAACTGATGTATATATGCCGTAACTTTTTGTCCTCTAGCATACGATAAACTACATGTACATATAATACAATCTCTGCTAGATACCTTATTCAATGAGTTATTTATTTTATAACGCGTTTCATAATATTGCCATGCTTAATTACCAAATTCAAACGACGTTGTACTTGGTTACCTTCCTTACATTTCTTGCAAGGGGCTGTGTAGACCGTGGTGGGGAAGGAATACTTCGAGCGACATTGTTCGTAATGCAGCCGTTATTCGTTTTGCTAAGCGACCATTCTATTTATATATATTCATATATTTAGATTTATATGAATGCATTCATGTGCTTGTATATGCGTGTGGATATATGTATATTATCTCTCTATCCTTTTTCTGTCCTCTATGTATATAAATATGTATATATGTATGTATTTATGTATCTATCTATCTATCTATCTATCTATCTATCTATCTATCTATCTATCTATCTATCTATCTATCTATCTATCTATCTATCTATCTATGTATCTGTCTATGTTTGTATATATGTTATCTATCTATGTATCGCTCTGCTGTATGTCTGTCTATGTATGTAAATATGTTTGTATCTATCTAATTATATATATATAATATATTATATATATATATATATATATATATATTATATATATATATGCGTATATATATATATATATATATATATATATATATATATGCGTATATATATATATATATATATATATATATATAAATATATGCGTATATATTATATATATATATAATATATACCTCCCTACACGCACACGTACAAACACACACAAATGTATAAACTTACTGCTGACAAAGTCTGCGTTGCGTTCAATTATAAATAATTTTAAATACACATCAAGTACAGAACATCACCAGTGAGTGAAAAGTACGTAAACACACGAGAGATAATTACAGTACAAAAAAAAATCACACTTGACTAAGTGCCAGTTTTCCCGTCTCTGTCTTTTTGGGATAGGACGTCCAGGCAACTGGACGTAATCTCTCTCGCCACACGATATGCTTTCTCTTCTATTTTTCTCTTCTAGTGATTTTAGAAACAGACGGAGAAGAAGAAGAAGATGAATAAGGAGGGGGAGGAGGAGAAGGAGAAGGAGAAGAAGAAGAAATAGAAGAAGAAGAAGAAGAAGAAGAAGAAGGAGGAGGAGGAGGTGAAGGAGGAGGAGTAGGAGGAGAAGAAGAAGAAGAAGAAGAAGGAGGAGGAGGAGGAGGTGGTGGAGGAGGAGGAGGAGGAGGAGGAGTAGGAGAAGGATAAGAAGAAGGAGGAGGAGGTGGTGGAGGAGGAGGAGTAGGAGACGAAGAAGAAGAAGAAGAAGAAGAAGAAGAAGAAGGAGGAGGAGGAGGAGGAGGAGGATGAGGAGGAGGTGGAAGAGGAGGAGTAGGAGAAGAAGAAGAAGAAGAAGAAGAAAAGAAGAAGAAGAAAAAGAAGAAGAAGAAGAAGAAGAAGAAGAAGAAGAAGAAGAAGAAGAAGAAGAAGAAGAAGAAGAAGAAGAAGAAGAAATTTGAATATCACCTGTTCATTTTGATTGAATAAAAAAAACTATCTCGGGCCTAAATTCAAATTCCGAGATTCTGGACTGACTTTTCAATGGCGAATAGTATTAATGACTACAATCAGGTGTTGAGCTTCGGTTCTATGCGTTTACCATATCGAGTGTTTATACATTACCACTACAATTGGAGAAATTGAGAAAAGATTTATCCAAGGTTTCTCATGCAGTGGGAAGGAACCACGTGGTTGTGAAGAAATCTTCTTATACAACCATACCTGATCTAAAATAAGCGCTTCCTCTGCCTTTACGAAGTGCCCCTTCGCAAAGTTTTGTTAGAAACAGCAGAAGGCTTCCATGTGGGTTTTATTCGTCGCAAGCTGCACATCTAGAGGATGCTTAATTTCTCACCATAAACGTTGGAGCATAGCCTAATCAACGCTGGATATTGCTTGGCGTATACTTTTCTTGGGATTATTGCGGTTTGGAATTGTTGTACGGTAGAATCTGTCTTCAATATATACCCATAAGAAAACTAGAAGAGCTATATCTGATTATCGAGGTAGCAGGGCACTCAAAAGGGCTGAACAAAAGGTTTTGTATACATAAATGGTGTCATATTTTTCTGTTGATCACGTATGGATACGAGAGAGCCAATCCGTACATAATTTGAGCGCGAAAACTAGTAACGATGGCACTAAATACTGTATACTATTCAACCAAATCTGAAGGTATTTTTAGTCCCTGTCAACACAAAAGTATCCAAAATCGTTATAATGTTGATGCCCTAACCATAACAGTGTAAATTCTAGTAGTAGTACTAATAATAATAGCAATGATGATGATGATGATGATGATGATGACGACAACAACAACAATAACAACAATAATTCGAAGAAGCCAAAGGAAAGAAGGTGAAGAATATACAGAATGAAAAAGTTAAGCAAAGATCTATAATAATGGAAAGAAAAAAACAACCATTGAAATGGATTGGAAATTCTGTTCTCCTTGCTAATTATACTATTGAAGGAAATCTACAGCTTTTGGTTTAGAACACTACTACAATGGGAGCCTATTTATGAAAATTTCTTTACTAAAATATAAGAAGGAATGGTCCAATTAAGCCGAGTCTTGTCTCTGTGGTTTGTTTGCCATCGCTCTCTATGGAATTACATTGAGAATATAAGAATAATTTTCAATAAATTCTTTACTGCACTTCCAGTGAATTTATTATTTATACAACTTTAAAATGGCCGCGGCTTTTCTCTGTATCATTGCTTGTGAATGCTTTATCAGAGTCTATTCTGTTTCTCTGTTTATTCTACTCAAATGACTTTGTTAAAAGTGTCATGGAAAAGTGAGATGAAGTGGAGAGGGGAAAGAAACAAAAAAATAAAACGGGAAAAATGTTAGAGAATCAGTTCTTTGTGATGTTACATATTTTGGAAGTGATATTGTTAAATAGTTATGGTTGCTCATACTACACTTGTTTATAATAAGGAAGTTATTGATTTATTTACTTCACTCAAGGTCACATATTTTAGGAGATAGAGTCGATTTGTTCGACTACTTTACTTCATTGGTATTTATTTTATCGATCTTTGGAAGAAAGAAAAGCGAAGTTGACAACTTTTTTGCCTTACCATGCAAATAACTAACTACAGATGTTTAAACTGAACATCCGTTTGATACATTTAATGCATGTTGGGGATCCTTCTGAAGTAATATTTATCAACTGTATTTTTTACAATCCGATAAAACAAACAAAACAAAAAATCAAACAAACATCGTAACAATGTTTCAGTTATGTGGGAAAACTAGGACACATTTGCTGCCAGAAAGAAAGTTTAGACTGTAAAAATAATACTCTTTTGCCTTAATTTAAGAAAAACTCATGTTTTAATACTGGCAAAATATCTCCAAATGTAGGGCACGTGGTCAAGTGATTAAAAACTTAGTATTCTCAGTGTGGATGCAAGTGATCAATTTCTGGGCCGGGTGAGGCATTGTGTCTTGAGTTATGGCAATTCTTTCAAGTTGCTGCAAATCTGCTCAGCAGAAAATTATACCACTCGAGTAGTAGTCTAGTGCACTGCACCCTACCTTTAACTTCCACAACCTCCCTACACCACTCGTTCATGTATGGTAGCACCACAGAGGGTGTATCAATCGCTGACGGCTCGTAGATAAAATTTGTGGGGGTGCTGCTTCAGAAAATTTATTGCTGTTCTTTTAATATCCTGTAAAATGAGACAAACATAAAAAGAAACATTATATATAAATTTGATCCGTTCGCGTTTTAGCCACAGCCGAGTAGTGTGTTTAATTTATTCACTGAACATCGCCACGAATTCCCCCTTGTTTTTCAAAAATCCCCCTTAAATCACAAAATAAGGAGCGGAAAATCTGCCCTATTTTTCAGATCCTAGCAACAACACTATAGCTGGAAGCAAAATAATAATCTAATTCTATATTTTATCACATTTAAGAATATAAACACGTTTTTAAGCACAACACATGGTGTCAAAAAGAAACACTACCTTCCTTTCATCAGCACACCAGGGTCGGTACTGCGTGAACAACAATGCTCTCTCTCCCTAGCGTGCAACTTCCTATCTCGGACATGTGAGCATGCGCACGCCAGCCAAACACCGCGTCGCTGGATCTGTGAAGCGCACAGTTCTATACAAGGATTAAAGTAAATAATTAAAGAAAAAAAAGAGTCTGTTATCGATAATATCGAGTGGAAATAGGGGATGCTACAGTTCCACAGTGCCTATACAAGAGCCGCCACTGGAATCCATGTCTGTTGGTGTCTACTTAAACACCTTCAAACAATTAGCGAATCCTTAACAGAAGCTACCGACGCGCCCTCGCTTGCAAGAGACTGATAAGTTACAATTCTCTATATGAGAATAAAAATCAATGATGGACGACAGATATTATTGACTATACCTTAGCTTTTACGTTTAGCTCAGTGTAACAGTTGTTATGGAAAACTTTTCAAATACCCAACTCTCTCTCTCTCTTCTGTCTAGAATCATTTTACCCAAACTTCAAATAGTCAGATATTCCTATAATCTTGACAAGATGGTAGTATTTCGGAGCGTGTAAGCTAAAACTTATACCATATTGTTATGGAAGAGCTACATAGGCTGAAGGAAGCAGATATGGCCATAATTCAATAAGCAGTTATTTTATTAGTCTTCAAGGATTCAATGTAGCTTTGACTATTTCAGTAATTGCTCCCACTATACCCTCGTATATCATAGAAGTGCTTCAGCATACATAAATACAGGAATTATCATTGATATAAACAGAAAGCAAAAGAGTGACAGGAATTGAGAGTAGCCAAGAGGAGATATGAATGTTTTATTTGAGGGTATATGTGTGCTTTCATATTTGAATATGCGTGTGTGTATGTATGGAAGAGAGTTGAGGGAGGAAGAAGTGGTAGCGAAGAGGAGAGAGACATATAGACGTGTAACTTGCCGAAAATTCACAACTTCAATATTTGTTTGATAATCTTAAAAGAATCATTTCCCAAAATGCTTCCAACCGAGGTAATAAAGGTAATAAAGACATTTCTTCGAATTGGAAATACGGAAATTGCCTTAACTGTCATTTATTTAATTATATTTGGTGGAACGTATTCCAGTTGAAGAAACTATATGTAGAATAGGAATAATTAGGTGGAAATATTATGATGTTAAAATGACAAGGTTTTCTATAATGTACATTTCTGTATGTAGCTGCCCTGTATTTTAAAGCGTTTGCATATAAAAATCAAAATGAATGGCGTTTATATAGAGAAACAAATCAAAACAATTTATTCGATGTAAAAGTAGCTTATCAGTTTACGTATCGTGAAAGAAAACTAATTTACAAATTATGAACCTTATAAATATACTTTCTGTGATTGAAATTCTGAAAAGTAAAGAAAAATAATTGCAATTTATAATAAAAATGGTTAAACCTTAATAAATTTATAAATTTCATGTTTCTTCATATATTTAGCCTTATTCACGCAGTATTTTAATATTACAAGTTCCAAGTTCATTTCAAATACATCTCACCAGCGCTTTTGTTTTGGTTTTGCTTTTGCATTTGTTTAACGATGCAAAAGAACAAAAATATACTTCAGCGTTTAAAAGAAAACCATGATGATATGCTGCTTGTTAAAGCGTTTTACCGTTATAAACTCATCACTTAAGTGTTTTTCTTTTCTTTTAAACATCTACGGTTATTTTCAGTATGTACACGCAATATTCAAAATATTTGAACATAACGCATTAATATTATTGCATATATTAACACAAAAGCGGAAATTTGAGAAAGGTGAAATTGGTTAAAAACATTGTTGATTTTGTCTTTTATCTAACAGAAACTGATAAAATGGAAAATATAAGATTTTCCATTTTATCAGTTTCTGTTAGATAAAAGACAAAATCAACAATACCACAATTCAAGGAATGCGGAGGAATACTCCCGAATTTTGTTCTACGCTGTTGTTAGTCTGGCTGTCCAGACAGATTTTATATACTAATATCGACCATTTCCTGATGGTTGATATTATCATGTATATATGCATTCGAATGTCACATTATTCAAGTTCAAAATTTAGAATACGATTTACCTAAGGCCTTGGTATTCTAATAAAACTAAGATAAAGCTAGATTCACACGACCGAAATGATCAACAGATTATTTCCATGATAAGCCTGGATTCTATACAGTTCTACATGCAATGATAAGATTTGTCAGCTGCATAATATTTTCACTTTAAAATGGAATACAAACTTGTATTTCGAATTAATTGCACTAAGCCAATTATTTCCAGCTAAATGATTTGGTCACGTACAAAATAGTCCTGTTGATAGAATTAAAAGTAAACAGTGATAATTTAATTGGAAGACAGACATTCTATGAAATCCACCAGCTGTCAGAGCAGCCAATTGTCACCAGAGAAATTAAAGATATATTTTTGTAAAAAGATCAAATTAAATAGCTTTTATTGTTTATTTTTAATATCTTTTTATTTTCTCTTTAATACAACATTAAGACATCTCTGCAATAATATTTTGTATGCACTTACAGGTTCAACTATTCTCGAAATCTGTATATTTTGTGTTAGATTTCGAAATAAAATCTTCTTCAGTCGGATTTTTACTGCTAATGCTAACCAATTAATCATGAGAATTCTTAATTTATTCAGTGAGGCAAGAAGTGTAATGTACAACACACAATGCAACCACTTAAATCTCAAATATATTTATAGGAATTCATTTTACTTCTGTGAAGTTTTATTTTACTTAACATTCTTTTATTTTCAAAAATATTGATTAATCTGACCTGAACTTCTAAAGATGTGGTTTATTAAATAAAGATATAAATCTACGAATTCCGAATTAATCTGTGCGAATAACTTATTCATGAAATATATGGTTAATTATCTATAGCAAAATGTTAAATCATAATGCAATAAAAGACAATAAGAAATGAAACGCTAAAATGGAACATAATTAATCGTATTGTAGTATTCTTTTTAATTATTTAAATAATAAAATGAAAGGGAAATAATTGCGAAATATAAACCCAATGAAAATGAAGTTTCTTTTAAAGAAAATGCATACATCAAATTGCAAACAAAAAGGAAAAAAAATTATTGACAATATAAATGAACAATCGCTTCTTTGTCTCAAATTTCTGTTAAAAAATGAAGACAATCATATATGAGAAGATGCTTAAGAGAAAAAGGAAAATAGACAAAATATAAATGGCTAATTAATAATTGTTTGGGAAGAAAGACAGATTTTGCTTTTTTGTCACTTTTATTGTAATTTACTGATTTATGCATTTTGGTATTTTTCTGTTTTGTGGGGAGGAGTAGTTAGAATGTTGTGAGGTATTTTGATTTATCTTTCACTCCTTATATATTTTGTTAATGAAATGATCTGGTAAATTGATATTGAAAATTGAAAATCTTAAAACCATCAGTTCATCATGAAAATGTTACCAGCTTATTGACAAGTATCTTGTAATGGGGTAATAAAAATGCAATATTTATTCTTCCTTGTATTTTTATTTTCTAACAAAAGAGAAAATCATATATACTGATGTATAGTTGCACCTACCTGCACATACGCGAACACATTCGCGCATAATCATAAATCTATTACGCGTAGTTTTCTTAATGTAAAACAACATTTCATTTTAAGTAAGTACTCTTTTCTACACATGCAACACCATCATTATATTCACAATTCTCTACATCTCTATTTCGTGACTTCATGCTCCTCTCCCTCTCTATCTCTTTATCTCTCTATTTCTCCCCCTATCTCTCTCTCTCTCTCTCTCTCTCTCTCTATATATATATATATTATATATATATATATTATATATATATATATATATATATATATATGTATATATATATATTCATTTTTAAAACTAATTTTGTTTTACAATTTTTAATGCTTAAATATTTCATTTATAAAGCAATATATGTGAAAATCTTTCATGCACAATACATGCACAAATATATTTAACTCAGTGGATATATTTTTGCCATTTGCTTCATATAAATGAAGATTGATTGTGTTCAGTTCTTAGAAGGTGTATCTGTGTAGAAAAGTAAATAATATACAGGTAGAGACAATTGAATTATAGACCATTTTACGTCCTGTGTATCAGCTGTGTTGTCGAAGAATGAGTTTTTCCGAAATCATTCCGAAAACAGAAAGTGCCTTCTAATTAGTTATTGTTTTATGAGAATAAATATTTGCTAGATAATACGTCATGCTTGCTATTTAAGAAGAGTTATTAACACCTAATATAAATTCTAATAATTACAGGACAAGAATATGAGTACACATATAGTATACGCACATTCACACTCACGCATATACATACATACATATATATATATATATATATATTATATATATATATATATATATATATATATATATATATACATATATATATATATATATATATATATATATATATATATTATATATATATATATATATATATATATGTATGTATGTATGTATATATATACACATACATATATGTAATGTGTCTAGCTTACACTGATAATTAGGAAAGCATGTCTTGCTGGGTTACATTTGAAAGAGATTACAAGCACTCAAATAAGTGATTACATATACAGTTAAAATAATGTGAAGAGAGATGCTTTCATGCCATCCACTTGGGATCAAATATTCGCTGATATAAATCGAGAGATCCCCTCATTAATTTGATGGAATAAATTCTTGTAGATTATTATTGTGGAAACCTTTAACTTAATTATTAACTCTCTGTTGCTTAATGGAATAAGTGTCTGATTAACTATTGGAATGAATGTAAGGAGGCTGATACACGTGCAATAAACTGATGCGCCAACATGATGAATTTCACTGCAAGTTTTGTAACAATGATAACTACGTAAGAATGCGCTGTTGATCAAATGAACGAATACAATGATCAACAAAAATTATTTGTATCCTCGCACAAGAAGGTCGATTCAGTTAATGGCTGCTACTAGTCATCTTCTATAATACACATAACATGATTAATAGCCTTGTTGTCGTATGTGACGGACGCATTATAACGTATATGATGCACTGATTTGTTAGAAGTCTCACTGGCACCTGGGAAATATTCATTTGGCAGAGGGTTGCTCTACTCTTGAAACAACACACATGAATCCTGTGGGAAATATCAGCAGCAAAACTACTGCGAAATCTTACGAACAATTATGTTATATGATTCAGTCTTTAAAACAATTTTACTTTGAATAAATCTTTATATACAATAACTTGTTAAACCAAATTGTTACCAATCCCCTCTTTGTAATGGTGATGTGATGCTGCTCCAATTTACCTAAATTAAAAGACAATAACCGATATGACATAATTTCAGTACAGCACCTCAGTTGCATCATTCCTCCATTTTAACTCAAATATGAAAGTATAGAAAAGTTGTTTCCTCTCAATAGTTTACACCTTATTACAGAAAAGATACCAATCCGATTGGTAAGATTCAAATATATCAATTTTTCTACAATTTTTTTACATGTGTTGTTCTAATGCTCCTGAAAACTTTAAACGTTTTTCATCGATGAAGATATTTTTGTTCACCTCCTTTACTGGTATAATTTGGAATGACTGAAGGACAAAGAATTTACAACTTAGTCAGTTTCAAATATCCTAGATTACTCTTGGTTATTATTTTGTTACTTTTCATATTCATAATACTTACATCTATCACATAATTGGAAGCAGCATAACGTTTCACTCTGCAAGAAGCTATCCTGCCGCATATGGCTGGTCGGTTAATAGTTTATTTAATAAACTCCGTAAATTAAGGAATATGGTGTTTCAGATATTTCATTTGTAATTGATACGTTGCTATTATTAATAATAAAGAAAATTAAGTCATAGATTAATATCATGGCGTTTTGTTATCAAACGATGCTGAAATCAAGATCTCTCAACCCAAGAGCTAAATGTGTTGATTTCATTATAGTAAATAATTAAAATAATATGATTATGTAGTGTTGTTCCAAAGCTGATATTAGCATAGCTTTCATTCTCTTTGCCCTATGATCCGATTTCTATATTTTGTATTCAAACTAAATGCTCATTGAGAAAATCATTATGTACTGAATTGGAAAAATTAACCTAATCTATTGTGAATTCACAATATTAGATCTCTATTCATTCTCAAGTCCTATACAGATGCTCTATTACCACTTATTTGTATGTCCTTCAGCTAAGCTGGCTTGAGGTGCATGTGTTGGTAACACAGGTTTTCCTTTCTCTTATACTCTGTATTACACAAGAGTTTCATAGCCTCTAAGGTCCTTTGCTGATCGAAACGTATTCACAGTGGAAATAAGTATTGCAGCATATTCCAATCAATAGATTTTGTTCTCATTATCATCCACCTTAGATACATACAAAGAAGTGTAAGTTGCAATCCCTAGCTCGAATCAAAACTCTCTCTCACTCCCTCTTTCTTTTTCTCATTCACCCTCTTTCTCTCTTCCACTCACACCTTCACTCACTCATATAATTAAGTAAATATTCTTTCAATGTTTATCTTTAATTTTCAGCATTTGGTCTTTCATCTTCAGGTTTTATAATATCACATGTTCCTCATAAATATTTGTAGATGCTGATACATGTACTTCATTGGTGCGTATTAGTTGTTATAGAATAGACTAGCCGTCGATGTGGCAGTCTGAACCGACTTTTCGGGATTTTTGTTCATTAAGAACAGGCATTTGCTTCGGAATATATAGGGGGTTTTGTGGACATACTGTATCATGCTAGTCCATTGGATGTTAGCAAAAATTTGCGATCGACTAAATCGATCTGCGTACATGTGAGTGCCTTATGTTTTTGACAACGGTAAGACAAACTGTGAGCTGGAGTTCAGTGTGATTCGAAATGAGAACCAACGTGTCTGGAATCTAGTCTACTAATTTTTCCGACTTCCTAATGATTCTTTCAACTAATATGAAATAACTGAGGTGAAAAGTATATTGCATATAGATGTTATGATCACTTAAAGCAAGATGTCAGCTAAAGGGTATAGTTGAGAAATACATACACGTATTTTCTAATTATCAGAAGCAAAATTATATTGGTTGTTTAACACGAAAATGTGTATTTATCTACCGGGAACCAAACAAAAAAAAGAGAAAAGCTCCGTGACTTTTGCCCTTGCTGTTGGTTTCCCTTAGAATATATTTCCAAGATTTGAAGGTCATCTATTAAAATGTTTCTCTAATTTAATGTATCAATAATATTATTAGAAAGATTCAATAGAGCGACATTAGGATAAAACGGAAGAAATATCAGAGATTTTAAATCTGATTTCGTAATAAATTCTGATGAATGGTAAATTGATTTCTATACTTTCAAAGTAACAAAGTTATGAATCGAAACATTAAATTTATTTTTTAAAAAATGTACATATAATTTGGTTTTAAGACGTAGAAAATTTATTTAAATAATTCCTATACAAAATATATTTGGAAATCATTTCCTTACCTGAATATCCAGCTCTAAGGAAATTTCATAAATTAGCGAAATGATATAGAGCGTTAACATCTTTCACTTATGGCGTATCATTTCTAATTTAACTAACTTCATTTACAATATAATATACTTGAATTTATGATTCTTTGGAATTTTAGAATTCGTTTTATAAGCTATTGTATAGAATTAGATGTACAAGTACCATAAGTGTTTCATGTAAAATCTCTCAAAATCTCTATATTATCAGGCACACCCACACATGTAAACACACACGTGCGTGCACAGACACATACTCACACGCACACACACACACACACACAAATACACACATATATATGAACATTTACATACACATGTATTTATATGAAGGGCGTGAGTGAGTGATCGGGTATAAATATGTGCACAAGAATCCGTATATGCCATTCTTTATTAACTCTGTCTTGGAAGGCCTCGTGTACTTCCTATAGTAACGATGTAATAAAACCTCGAAAAACGTATCTTCCTTCAAATATATTGACAGTACGGATGCTGAGGGATGTCAAAGTTACAAGAAGAATTCGGAAGTCATAAATAATTTGCAAAACAAAGATCTTTACTGTGGTCTCTCGGTGATGTATATCAATGCATGTGTGTGCGTGTGTGTGTATGTGCGTGTGGATGTGTGTTGTAGTAAATCCGTGTCTATGTTATGGGTCTATGTTTTATGGAGCTTATATATATTTTGAGAAAATACTTTGTCTTTTACTGGAAACGGGTAACTTAGTAAGCTATTTGGCAAGAAGAGAACATGACTATCCCGAATTATAAACTTTTGTTTCAGTCAATTGACTGCGACCATGACGGAGCACCGCCGTTAGGCGAGCAAATCGACCGCAGGACTTATTCTTTGTAAGCCTAGTACTTATTCTATCAGTCTCTTTTATCGAACCGCTAAGTTACGGGTATATCAACAACCCGGCATCGTTTGTCAAGTTATGTTGGGGGACAAACACAGACACACAAACATATCCCCACACATGTATATACGACGGCTTCTTTCATTTTCCGTCAACCAAATCCACTTAGAAGGCTTTCGTCAGCCCGAGGCTATCATAGAAGACACTTACCGAAGGTGACACGCAGTAGGACTGAACCCGGAAGGAAGCTACTTACCATACAGCCACTCCTGCGCCTTTCTCATTATTTTCCACCAACTAGATTTAAGAAAATAAACCTTCCGCATAATCTTCTTCGTAACTAATTATGATGATGATGTGGTTACATCACATGAAAATGACTGCGAAAAAATTGATGATTTTTACGAAGCTCACTGTACAGAACAGTCAAGCGCAACGGCAGTAGTAAGATCGGCAACAATGGGTAGGAAGAGATCAAAGAAATAACTTGCGTCACGTGATGTCGAGACTTTCAGGAGAGAGGAACTTAATATTTTTAAGCCATCCTTTGAAAACATGAACCCAGTCGATGAAATTGGAGAGAAACGGCTGCTAAATGAGAGCAGAATAAGTTGAATGACTAGATTCCAATATGGCTTTTGAATATGTTTAGATTGCTGAATGTAACTTATTCATATTATTTACTTTTGGTCACATGTTCTTAAATGAAACCACCAACACTTATTTTCATTACAAAGACAAAACAGGCTTTTCTTTTCAATTTTGAGTTAAAGTGAAACATAACATGTGTAGCTGAGCTTCAGTTAACATAAATAATGATTGTTATATCAAACAATCATAATTATTTGTGTCGCCATTATTATTTCTAATAAAAAGTAAAACAATGCTCAAGGTGTATATACTCTAAGTTTATTATTGAGAGAAAATATATTTTTCATGCCTGTAATTTCAAGCTAATCCTAAGTAACAAGTAAAGAACTGTGTTCTGTTTTTCCTTGGAATTGCAATACAGCACAGAAACACACTCAAAGTGTAGAAAACGTTGATCCATGGTAAATAGAATTCATGGTGACAGAATTAAGTAACCACTATCGCATTAAGTCTTTAGGCTATAAATGCATGATCAACGTTACTTGACAGTCAAAATAAAATTAGTGTTATTTAGTTGTAGAAACTTTTTGGAAAAAATTAATTAATGAAAAAAAATTAAAAATAAATTAATTAAAGAAAATAAAAATGATTTGTATGTATTGTTAATTAATTTCAGAATCTAAATAGATGCAGAGGAAAATGGCAAAAGAAAATTGCAAATAAGGAAATGATTTTGATCAGTCTGATGGAGTCAATTCTTCGTTTCATTACTGTTCCTTTTTGCCAGAATAATTAGACTTTTTTAGTCTTCACTCTTAATATTAGGTGTGTAGTTAATTAATTTCAGATAAATTTCGACAAAAAGGTTAGACCTAGAACTAGAGATATTATAATTTATCTTTTAATCCAGTTTCTTCACCTCTCATATTAGAACTTATCTTTTAATCCAGTTTCTTCACCTCTCACCCCTCTTCATATATGTATATATATATCTATATATATATGTGTATGTGTATGTATAGCTTCATATGCTTTCATGTATTACCACACATGATTACTGTTTATATCGTATACATACATACATTTATAACCATTGAAATTATACATGCAGGAGTAAGTATTTTTGGGTTCATAGTGTACTCCTCACACAACATTGCATTGAAATATAATTTGTGCATGCTTAGCTTTTTAGCACCTTCGGACCATTATTACCTTACAAGTAGATATATACATTTAACGACTTTCCACATCAATTTATCATCTGCAAAGATTGTTTTAATATATATATATATATATATATGTGTGTGTGTGTGTGTGTGTGTGTGTGTGCGTGTGTGTGTTGTGTGTGTGTATGTGTGCGTGCGTGTGTGTGTGTGTTTATATGTATACATATATATCCACATACACGCACAGATAAATATATATATATATATATATTTGTATGCATGTATGTACATATCCAGATATAGGCATATATTATTAATATTTTTTTGTATTATTATGCCTTCTAAAATCTCAGCTGCCTCCCATTTATTATCTTTCATTGTCGCATGTTTTAAAATATATTGTTGTCATACACTGTTAACATATTATTACTTTTTTAAATTCCACGGGTTTCCAAAACAGAAATTCGTAAATACGCTTCGTACATATATGTATTGAATTACGATGAATAGAAAGTTTATACTGCTTGATCATAATATGTAAATTGTGTCCTTAGGTATCAATTATAAGACTAAAGAAACGTGCTTATAACTCTACAGTAAACTCAGGAGTCAGGATATGATACAATCATTCAATTTTCTTTTTCTAGCTTTGTATCTGGCGTTGTATATTAGCTTCCGTTTTATGACTTGATAATCTGTGTAATGAGTATAGTTTAGCAGTTGGTTCAAGCTGGTTGTGCTATGATCGTAGTTCGTTTGGAGATATTTGGTGGTCCCTTAACTTTTAAAGATTAGTTAGATATAAATTTGGACTTGAAAAGTTAACTATAGTGAGTTACATTTTACATGAAAGCACATGAGACAACAGGATACTAAATTTGGAAGGTTATGAAGTTGAAACTCTCTTAA
>NC_043009.1:32444362-32446862 GCF_006345805.1 Octopus sinensis | reverse complement strand
ACACACACACATACACACGCACACACACACACACACGCACACACACAAACACACACATAAATATGCATACGTATATGTATATGGTGCAGGAGTGACTGTGTGGTAAGTAGCTTGCTAACCAACCACATGGTTCCGGGTTCAGTCCCACTGCGTAGCATCTTGGCAAGTGTCTTCTGCTATAGCCGCGGGCCGACCAATGCCTTGTGAGTGGATTTGGTAGGCGGAAACTGAAACAAGCCTGTCGTATATATGTATATATATATATATATATATATATATATATATATATATATATATATATATATATATATATTATATATATATATATTATATATATATATATATATATATATATATATATATGTATGTGTGTGTTTGTGTGTCTGTGTTTGTCCTCCTATGGTGGAGTGCTTACGTCCCCCTCACTTAGCGGTTCGGCAAAAAGAGACCGATAGAATAAGTACTGAGTTTACAAAGAATAAGTCCCGGGGTCGATTTGCTCGACTAAAGGCGGTGCTCCAGCATGGCCGCAGTCAAATGACTGAAACAAGTAAAAGAAAAAGAAAAGAAAATACGTGCACATACATACACACGTACAGCGCGCGCACATATATACAAGTTAAGCAGATATCTCAATGCAGAGTGGGTATAAGTAAATGTGTAGCGCAAATCAAATGCATTATATTTAGTTACCAGATATACAGTGTCAAGTTTTATGTCGACCATAATCGAAATGAGCGCCGGAAGTAAACAGTGAGAAGGCACATCCATTAGTTTCGCCCTCTATTACATGGTCTTCAAGAATATCGTAGCTCGCTTTTTAGTTGTTGCACATAAAACATAATTCTTTAAAGATTGGTGTAAAGAAATTAGTGACAGTACCAGAAACAATTTTCAAAAATGGTACAAGGTTGATGTTATGTTGTACAGATATCTGTTTATAGAACATTGTGTTGATTCTTGATGTGAGAATAAACCAAGTGATCGCACTCCTTGGCCTTCTAGCTGATAAATTTAAGAAGAATGGATATTCTTATGAATAATCCTTTCATCGACCCCAGTATTTCACTGATATTTAATTTGTCGATCCCGAAAGTACAGTTAACCTCGGCGGAATTTGAACCCAGAACATAAAGAAGGACGAAATGCTGCTAGGTATATTGCCCAGCGTGCTAACGAATCTGCCAGCTCGCCGCCTTATTCTTATAAATAATGAAAAACAAACTGTTGGCAGAGAAAATAAATTTACGGTAGATTACGATGGGTAATGCAGTGAATGCCCAATTAAAATATTTTTTCTTATCAATTGAAGTTCCCATCTGAGTTTGAGAAAGCATCTATAAAGTTAGCTCCACTTGTTAGTGACTCTCGAAAGGAAAATATAATATTTAGCTAATTTCCAACCTTAGGATTTAACCTGGGGTTTGTGTACAAGCAGTAGACAATTAAATATATATTCATTGTGTACACATCAATAAACTAGCATAATAAATACAGGTTTGCAGGTTTCGTTGACTAAGATATTTAAAACATAGAACTTATAAATAATTTTCCGCGTGTTCTGTGACTGCTATGTTTTGTCAATTTCGATAGTTAAATATAGAACGCAATATCGGAAATAAATTAACTGGATAAATGGCAAGAAGCTAAGAAGATGCGTTCAAAGAAGAAGCATAATATCTCATTTGTTGTGCTGATATTATCTGATCAGGCGCTTGGTAGTAAGACGATCCTTTATTCGGATGTAGAGTGATCGTACTGTGCTGCAGTGTTGTTGCATTTGAAGCATCGTATCTGGTAATATCAGATACGATGCTTCAAATGCCAGGCCGGTACACATATTTGATATAAGGGAAATCTTATTTTTTGTAGGCAAATGGTATGTATGGACACGTTTCGGTTTATAATTCCTCATAATGCCAATTTTGCGAGATGATGCTGTCTTATATACCTCATCAACGTTATGTAATCAACTGAAATTACTTGATAGATCTAATAGAATTGTTATGAAAATAGTTGGACTGTATAATTTGAAAAATTAAAAACCAGGAAATGTAGCATTTGAACAATGACATGAAATTGGATTAAATAAGTCATAAGTATGAAGCATCGTAAACGAAATTATTTTCTTTATTGACCAAAGAAAACGATCGCAGCAGCAATTGATAAGATCAGATTTTCTTGTAAGACTATAAATATATTTTTTAGCTCTCTAGGAAAAGTTACATATTGCCACACATACTAGATGGCTCATCCAATCATTGCGTAACGAATAATTTTGATAATTTCTATTAACCGGAATATACACCATATTTAAGAATATCGAATAATTATCAGATACAAACTTGGATTATCTAATCTAAAATAAGTGAATGAGAGGTGGCAGGTATATAGGGGAATTGAAATCAAACACAAGTGAAATGAAAGGTCAGTGATTAGAATTCATTCATACTATTGTATGATTAACATTTTATTGAAAATTATTATAATTCATTCTTAC
>NC_043009.1:32419362-32439362 GCF_006345805.1 Octopus sinensis | reverse complement strand
GGCACTTCTGGCGGCCGTAGCAGACGATTCTCGTCCATATGATAGGCCCTCCTAAGGTATATAATGCATTAATATATATCCTAATACCTCTACATTAAGATGGAAATTAATATCATATTCCATTTTATATTCATAAATCTTAGCTGTGGTGATGTAATTCCTGGTGTTTTTAATGTCTTCCGTACAAAATTATAGTTTCTATTACCTTTCACATTTTTTTCAGTCATTAGACAGCAGCTAACCTGGAACGCCACCTTGAAGGAATTTTAGTCGAATAAATTGACCTCAGTACTTTTTAAAGCCTGGAACTTGTTCTATAGGTCTCTTTGGTCGAGCGACTAAGTTGCAGAGACCCAAACATACCAACACCGTTACTTCGTATCCATACTTCCAGCATCGTAGCCGGTAGAGGTTTTGGGCTACCTTGTCGTGTCTACGCTTGTACTCTTTATAGCTTATACTTTCACAAGCACTAACAATGCGAATCACGCTTTCGACCTACTTCCCTTACATTCTGCAGAGGTTCGTTGCATTTGTGTGGTATGTATCCCTCCTCACTGAGTTTGTATTAAATGTCTTTTCAGTCTTCTTTTTAGGATCATCCTTACTAAGTGACCTCTATGATACTTTCTGGACTTTTAAGGTGTTAGCTTCACGGTTGAACTGTCCATGTAATTCCATGCAGAGTAGATTTTCCTCTCTCGTTGGCTATTCGTGATCGGAATTTATTAGCACTCTCAAATCAATTCCCTATAAAACCCTTCAGTATTAACAGCATAACGTAGTCTAGTTTTGCTTGCTGTTTACCGAATATTTTGCCGCGTTTCTTCTTTTACTATTGATGTACTCCCGTACGCCAATCAGACCACGTGCACCTTTATACCTTTTCATATACAACTGTGTACGTTTGCCTTAGGATGGAGGGCACCATGCACTGTCATTGTTGTTCGGGTAGTGCGATCAAGTTGGTCAATCTCCGTTCGTGTCCATTTTAGAATGGGTGCACTATATCGGACAACAGCAACAGCCCATACGAGGATGGCTGCCACAAGGTTCCTTGCGTTGCGTTTTAACTTCAAGAGAAGTTTGAGATGCTTCAAATATGCAGTAGTGAACTTGTTCGTCATTTCTCCGCACAAGATATTGTCGAGCCCCAGGATCCTAAGGTACCTGTAACCCATCATCCTCCGGGTCTCCCATCTGCTCTTCGTTTGGTAGTTCTATGCCCTTACGTTCTGTTTTTTTTTATCCCCGTCTCAAAGTGAATACAGCACACTTAGGGATTCAGAATTCCACCTCAATATCCTTGCTGCACATCTGCACAGTCTCAACCAGCCTCTCCATTTCAGGCTCAGTTTTTGTGAACAGTTTTAAACCATCTGTAAAGAGAAGGTGGTTGAGACGAGGTCCATTCTTTCTCAGCTTATAGTGCGCGTCGACTTTGCGTAGGATTACAGAAAATGGTATCAAGGCTATAAGAAATAACAGAGGTGAACAAGGGTCCCCTTGGGAGATACCTCTTTTCATTGTTACCTTGGCTAAGTGCTACTTGTTACAGAAAAGACGTGTTTTCCAACCAGGTATGCTATTCTTAATCAGCGCACATATGTCCTCAGCCATTCCACATCTATCGAGTGTTTCCAGAATCCACAAATGTCGTAAGCCTTTTTAATGTCTATCCAGGTCATCTTCTTCTCCATCATCATTATTATTAGTTGTAGTGATAGTAATATTACTAGAAATAGTATTGCTGTTGCTGCTAATACTACCACCATCACCACCACAACCACAACCACTACTACTACAACAACAACTACTACTACTACTACTACTACTACTACTACTACTACTACTACTACTGCTACTACAACTACTACTACTAGTATTGGCATTAATGTTTACTACAATATAAGACAAGATATATTTTTCCTATTTTTTTCAACATGTTGATCCAAAACCCTTTAAAGAATGGAACAATAGAAATCTGCTGTGCATTTTCCTCTTATATAATCATTTCTTTTGCAGAAGACTAATTGAAAACTTTGTCTTGTCATGCTTCAAGGAAATATGCTATAAATATCTCCCATGAATAAAGAACAAAGCTACCTACCGTCTTACGTAAAACACAAAGCAAAATAAAATAAAACGTGTATTCGTTACTATTGACAACAGAAACAAGCTTCCTGTGGTTTGTTAAACACTGGTTCAAAACGCTGGTATTGTGCTATGCATAGTCTTTTGAATATCTGCAAATATGTTTGCACATGCTTAAGTTCGCTTCATGCATAAAAGACAGTAAAACACCCACTTAATATATTGGATGTGAAAGCATAAAAATTCTCAGAGCTACAACTGCGAATGCATATATATATGTGTGTGTGAGTGTGTGTGTATTTGTGCGTGTGTGTGTGGGTCTACACAATCACACACACACATACACACAAACACATATATATATATATATATAATATATATATGTATATAATATATATATGTAATGTATATATGTATACAATATATATATATATATATAATATATATATATATGTAATATACGCGCGTGTGTGTGTTTGTATACGTATAGGCGAGCTTGCTTACGCGTGACTATATCTATGAGTTGTATGTAAAGGCAAATTTGAAAATTGGCTTGGAGTAATGAATGGAATGATTGGTTGGGAATACTAAGATTGTCCCCATCTATACGTCTATTAATAATTAACTACCATGTATAAAATTGTGTTGTGAATGTTTTCTTGGGCAATCACGGACAATTCTAATAGTTTTCTTTGGTGGCTATGCAGCATATGCTTATATGCAATCACACACATGCACACACAGAGACGCACACACACATACATAGAGCCACACACATAACCCTGAAACACCTGAACCGGACCTCCCCAACCAGGTGCACTTCAAAATCATACCTAGGATATACATATGCACACTGCCACTTATACACACACACACGTATACATACATATATATATGTATATATATTTGAACTTCACTTCAAACAAGGAGAAATATTTAAGATCAAATCAAATTTCACCTGCGCCTCAAAAAATCTAATCTATGTCATGACAAGCATAGGATGTGGTAACCGATATATTGGACAAACAGGAATTTCACTCCGTGAAAGAACAACCATTCGCAAAGAGCAAATCCGCCACCCACAATTCAGACAGTTAAAGGTGAGTGAACACATAGAAAGGTGTGCCAGAAATCTTAATCCTAATTTCCAAATCTTCCCCTTCTATCAATGTTCACAGAACACCACAATGCAACAAAGAGGCATTTTTCATTGAATAAAGAGACATTTTTCATCAATAAATATCTCCCGCAACTAAGTATGAACACACAACTCCATACAGGACAGCACTAACCCTTCAATTTAAACGACTAACGCCTATACACTCCATAAACCATTCACATTACAATTCTATATCTAAATTCAGAACTACTTATCTCCCTTACAAATAATCTTTTTTTCTCAGAAACTATTAGACCTGACACCGTGTATTAGCCGGTGTATTCAAAGCAATCAATAACTTTATGGAAACCATGGTATGCATTGTTTTCTGACTTCATAATCATCTCATAATAATGACTTTTATTACTTTTATTACGACGTCAGTCCATCTAAATGTATATATTTGTCGTTACCTTTCATAAAAAGCCTTTTTTATTTACAATGTGCATTTTCGTTGATTTTTCATATTTACCCCTTACATTTCCACGTGTATTTTTTATTTTTATATTTTCTTTTTGTAACAAATTTCTACTATATATATATATATATATATATATATATATATATATATATATAGCATACATGTATGTATGTATATATATATATATATATATATATATATATATATATATATATATATATATATATATATATATATATATATATTATGTGAAATAGAAAGATGAATAATCTTGTAGTAGATTAATCAAAAGTTTAACCGATACCTTAGTAGCAAAAATCACAGCAGTAAACAGCACGGTTGGAGGTACAACCATCTGGCGTTGCAACCGTGCGTTGGTGCGGATAATTGAAATTAAAACATTATTGGTGAATTGAAGAAATGGAGCTGAACGCAGAAATAAAACGATTTCTGTTCAATCTGCGTTCAGCTCCATTTCTTCAATTCACCAATAATATATATATATATATATATATATATAT
Source organism: Octopus sinensis (assembly GCF_006345805.1). NCBI lineage: Eukaryota > Metazoa > Mollusca > Cephalopoda > Octopoda > Octopodidae > Octopus > Octopus sinensis. The sequence continues at coordinate 32,435,167 of NC_043009.1, read as the reverse complement.
ATATATACATACACATGCATACTTTATAAAAAGTGCATACCTGAATTAACAAGAGCGGATATCTTCACTTAGCTGGGTCACGTTGTCTACACAGATGACAGGAATATTGGGTTCAAATACCCCTACACAGAGTCTTGATATTCAGTGTTCAAATAATAACGTTGGGGTATGCAGGTGATATCAAACTATCAATGTGCCTCGATTTAAGTACGACATTGAACTGAATCTTAATTCGTCAACAATACACACACACACCTTCCAGCCAGTGTTCTATACTTACATTAAGATAATATGTCATAGAACTTAGTTTGTGGCGAAGAATGGATCGAGGTTGCTACCAATGTTTTCTCTTGTGCCATTATCTCATTAGTTGTCTACTCATTGAATATCACAATTAATGAGATTTCCAATTTCGACTGAATACGAAATCTCTCTGAAAAGTAACAGGGGTGTTTGTCCTGTGTGAGCTATGGGCGAATAAGGGATACACAGATAAGGTTATTATCTAACATGATATCTTGTCAGTAATAACTCTAAACTCCGCTTTTTGCAACCATTGCATATTTCTTCCCATGCTCTCGTTTACACCTCCTCTTCCCTCCTCTTGTTCAGCTCGTTCAGTTATGAGCACTGAGGAAGGAACGATGAACAGCGAGCAAGGTCCTAGGTACGTGTAGTTCGTGCACACGTGTTTTTGAGTGTACGAGAAGTTCAAAGAGGGGCGTGGGGAGGTGGAAGATGACTCCAGTGGTGTGCAGCACTCAGCAAGCAGGACTCAGGTCAACGTCGAGCGGCTAAGGTTGGTGGTGCGTGGCGATCGCCGGTTGGCTGTTCTAATGATCGCAAGTCAGATGGACATTAAAAAAGACAGTTTTTTTTATTAGATTATCAGTGACAATTTAGGCATGAGGAAAGTCTGCGCAGAAATGGTGCCAAGACTGCCGAAATATGATCAGAAAGAGTAATGTATGCAGTGTGTCAGGACATTACCGAACGTCTTCAAATTGAACCAGACTTGCTTCGTAACTTCATCACTGGTGATGAGATATGGAATTTTGAGTACAACCCGCAAACCAAGCGCCAGAGTTGTCAGTGGAAGCCTCCGACGTCCCCGAGGCCGAAGAAAGTGAGACACTCAAAGTAAAAAGTTCTTCGATGTGAGAGGCATCGTCCACAGTAACCTCTCGCCACACGGTCAGACGGTCAATCAGCAAGTCTTCAAACAGTTTCTGCGGCGTTTGCTTCACTCAGTGCGCGAGAAGGGACGAGAGTTGTGTCAGGACAATTCATGGCTGCTTCACCACGACGATGCACCTCCTCATAAAGCCCTGAGCATCCGGCAGTTCTTGGCTGAGAAAAATATCACCGTACTAGAAGAACCTCACTGTTCACTTTATCTTGCTCCGTGTGACTTTTTTCTTTCCCCCAAGCTCAAGGGGACCCGTTTTGAAGGCGCAGATGCCATCAAAAAGGCCGTAACAACGAAGTTGAGAGGCATCTCGGAGGAATCCTTCCGGCAGCGTATAAATGCGCGGCAGAAAAGGATGGAAACGTGCATTAGACTCAAGACCTATTATTTTGAAGGGGAGACCATATAGTTTGCTTCAAGTTGAAATACATTGTTTGTGGTACCAGTCCCATTATTTTTCAGACGGACCTCGTATAACCAATTGTATTTCCTTTAGAAATCTTACTTTATGCTATAGGATAATGAACATCTGCGAAGTTTTGAACTCTTCGTGATTGTAAGATCTGTCATAATTTATTTTACTGCAGGAGAAAGGGCACAGTATGTTTGGCACTGTGGAGTTTGTTTCACTTTCTGGGAGATACTGCTTCGGTGACTGAAGAGAAATGTGATACCAGCATGTAGTAAAAACCTCAATATATATTCAGAACTGAATACTTTTCTCTTATTCTTTCTTGAAATCGCAATCTTGGACCCCTTAATCTTCCCCAATATCCAGCTGTTTTCTTGAATCTTAAGACTTATTATTTTGTTTTAGTAAGATAATTGTTTCATTTCCATCTCAGTATTAGCGAGATTCTTAGAGAAAATAAAATAAGTACACCATTGAGAGAAGACGTTAAAAGTTAGCACCACTGATATTTAATCGCGTCAAGAAACGGGAATAAAGAAGAAAAAAGCATCTGCTAAAATTTTCTCAGAGAATGGCAGCAATAGTGTCATCTAGCGGCAAAGGCCAATAAACAATTCTAACACAAACTATATCGTTCGATCACCACTTAAATACTGATCATTTCATCTTTTAGACAAAGTAATACTGATATTTTACATGTTAGGGAAAGAACCGATCTGAACTGTGTGGTAGGTCGAGGATCTGCCTAGAAGCGCCATCATTGAATCATATTCTTCTTCGTTTGTCGGCGGAAATAGTGCATAATAAGGAAATGGAAGCGTCTTGCACTCTGTTGTCCTAAGCAATAGAAGAGCCTGATCAGGGTTATCCTACGCCTATGCAAATATATCAAGAAGATTTTCTGATATGAAAGTCATGATGGCAGCTTCTCACGTCCCTGAATACCTCCTACTCCTCATGTATGAGCAATGCCACTAATGAATATTAGTGTTCTTCCAGTCGAGAGATCGAAAGACCATACCGTATGCAATAAACCAGTATCCATAAGATATATGTGAATTTATAAATACCAAATACTCACGCTATAAGACGTGAGAACGCATGTATGAATGGATACCATATGTACTCAAGAAAGTAAACAGACTTCACCATTTGCCTCCAATTTGGTACAGAAGTTTAGTAGCTCTCAGAAAAATATTCGCTGTATGATAGAAATATAAGTACCTCCCCATAAGTCTCAATGTGGGAAAAGCTTCAATTTTCACAAACCAAAACTGCTTTAAATACCACATAAGTATAGATAAGCAAAACCGTGTTAACCTCATTGATGCACAATTCATGGAGCAAATGATCCCATACTCAGTCTAAAGCAGCAATATACTACATCCTACTTCACATATAATTTAGAATTCATCCAGAAACGTAAAGGTGACTCTTATAATATTCTCGGTGCATAGCATTGTATAAGGGACAATGTATGAACCGTATGTCCCTTTAGATCACAATCTAACACAAAAATAACATTTTAAATGTGTAGAAACTGAAATTCCGCAAATATACTAAATTAAGAGATCTGTGATCTTGACCAGAATTTTCTGAATTCGAGATACTGACATATAACAAAAACAAATTATGTCAACAGCTCAAGCTCTATGCATTAACTATTTATTCCAAAAAGGCAAGCCAATATTTATAACAGAACATTCTTGTGAGAGGAAAAGCAACGTTCTCAAAGCTGTTAAATAGAGAATCCACTGAGTGCTGAGAAAAGAACACATTAGAAATGACATCTCAGGGTGTTGAAAATAAATTCATATTTCACTTAATAAATGAGAGGGCAGCACACGATGCAATATTTGTAGAGAATACGGAAGAAAACAACTTAAGTACATTGCAAGTGATGGCCATTGAGGAAAGTAACTTACACACAACAGCAAATACAGAATAGGCGAATGATATTGAACAATTTTCTTGTCGGTTTTACTAAGCTGCTCCAAGAAATCTAAATACTTGAGGAACTTATGAGGTGTACACGATTTTGTTGAACATCTGCAGCCATGAATTCCATCACTATAAATAGATTTTCCCTGAACTCGGGAACAGACCCTGGCTTTTCCTGGCAACAATTATAAAAGAAAATCATGCAAATGAGCCCGAACCAAATTCTGTCAGAAATTAATTCAAATTGTTTGAATGTAAGAAACTTAAGTAAAACGAAACCAAGCTTATTATAGCCTACCCATACGAGGTAAAGATTAAATGTTCAATTGTACTGGCTTACCACTAAGACCCAACGTTTTCATAATTGCATGGAATGAATTATACAGACAGACAAAACTACTAGATAATAAAAATTATATTCAGGGCATTTTTCTCCGAGATTAAATCTTGTCCATATCTACTATAATGATACAGCTAAATGATGAAACTAATATTCAGTGAATGTTATTTTTGAAGTGTGATGTATCTTCACTTTATGAAGGATTTCGTTAAAGTGGATCCTGGCTAACACAATCACGATTACCGTGGTTTCGGAATAGTTTAGACAACTAGAAGTGTGCTTGTATAACATTTTGAAGCAGAAAGATTGCTGCAGGCGATATTACACTTACTTTTCAACAACATTTATTAGTAGTAGCTTTAAATTTATCTCTGTGAAATATTTGTCGTGTATTAGCAATGTTTTGAATTGTAGAATGTCACTGTGGAATATTGACCATATTTTAGTTATGCTCTGCTAGTCAGAGTACACATAATCGCCAGAGAATATTCAGTAATTCATATTATCTTTATAGGATGCTGTCTACATGATTAAGAATCTTTTCGCTGTTGTTTAGTATTACTGTAATGTATTAATCATGTATTAATAATGATCTCTTTCAAGTAGGCCCAATGTGTCAGATTTATTGAGACGGCGAACTGAAACTTTGGGTAATTTATGCATTTCATAAGTTGAAAAAGAAAAGTAAAGTGGCTACAATTGAGTTACGAAGCGAAGATGTCAGACAAAGTATATCTGGAGCACATGTCCTTATTCTGCAAAGCTCGGCAAATCATACGTTAGTAGTAATTTATGGGGTAGTGTATATTGCTGACAACTTGCATTTCGCAGCTAAATCTTTTTTCTCAACATCTTTTGTCTCTATTAACTGGAATTGGTTTGATATATTGCTCTATTTGGGAATTGAAACTCAGTCTTTTAAGCATTATGCAAGATTGATGCTAATGTGATTTCGTTGAAGAAATGATGTTTAAGTAGTTGATTAAAAGGTCTGTAAATAATATTTTCTAGCATAGACACAGAAGCATAAGATTTGATAGAGATTAAAGTCGATTATTTCCACACCAGTAGTTGATGGTAGATATTTATTTATCGACCTGCAAATGTGGGTTTCCAATTTTGGCACAAGCCCAGCAATTTAGGGTAAGAGAGTAACTCGATTACATTGACTCCAGTGCTCAGCTGACACTTATGTTATCGAAAGGATGAAAGGCAAAGTCAATCTCGGCGGTATTTGAACCTAGAACGTAAAGACGGACGAAATGCCGTAAGGCATTTTGTCCGGCACGCTAACGAAACAGCCAGAAAGCCACCTTCTCGTCCTCCAAATACAGGGGTATAATTCTGAATTCGGTTTGATTGACAAATTTCAGTGCAGTAAACTAAAGACCATATCAACATTTTCCAGCGATTCCCTCTCACGTAGTAACGATTCTGACAATCTGTATGACATTAAACAATCAAAGATACGTCAAAGGAAGCAATGCTGAAGTGTAAACGCGTAACACTATGAAGGCTCACATCTTGATGGGTGACTTTATTATTTCCGCATCTTGCAAGGTACTTATGTGAAAATTTCTGTTGCTCTATGAATATTTAACCTCCCTGCATGATGCATTTTCTTTTCTAAGTCTGATGCCTCATCAAATTATCTCACTAGTAGCATTAATTATATGAAAACAAGCTCTATTACGTAACCGTGTGTAGAATGTATAGAACTGCTTTCACCACTCAAGGAGAAACGAAATTCGTTAATTATGAAAGGTTAAGAAGAAAACATTCTATGAAAATTCTTATGCTACGAATGTTAACAATCAGTTCAATAAAATATCTACAAATATATATATTGAAGCCACGTCACCATTTTGTCTCTGTTGGAACTTCAATTTTCTCTCTAACATGTGTCAGTCTTAGCATATTTCCTAATGCGGCTACATGCTATCAAAAGCTTTCTATCATAGTCTTCTTAGCTGTAATGTCATCAGTATTAATTAGTTTAATTGGTTATAGGATTATTATTGGAATTTCAGTGGACGGCATTAATATTATAATTAATGATGGCCGCTGCCTTCCTACGCACGTCACACCTAACGTTCGAAATGAATGTCATAATTAATGACGTTGTTCATGCTGGTTCTTTCTTTGTGCAGAAAATGTGCAGAAAAAATATTATTCAGCAGAGGTCCGTCACTTAAGGAATGGAAGACATATTTTGGGTATGATTTGATTAGTTTTTCTAGCAGTAATTAAACTACCAACAGTGCTGTTGCATAATAAATCTTTGTATAACTACAATATTATTTCCACACGAAAGTTAGCCATGGTTAAAATAAATGATGTAAATGCGTTGCTATATTTTAAAATCTTACATTTGTTGATGCGTATAAACCATTCTTTTAGCTTGGAGGTTGATCATCTGCTACCATTACTGAAGTAAACATATACACAATGATATGGCGATGATGGTGCAACTTCAGTTATTTTATTTACAGCTGATACAATACCGTCTTATTTATTACCTAAAACAAGGGTTTTCATTTTAAATATGGGGTAGACATTTGTTTCGTTGCAGATAATTTGAATTATCAAGTTGAGACTTTTGATTGCCTCTTTCACTCTATTTTGTCCCTTCTCCCATTCTATCTCCTACTGTTAAAGATGGTACAGTGATTGGTATCTGGACTTACTGCAGTAATTATACACCAAAGTACGTGTAGTTAAGATCTTTAACTGAATATGTTCAAAACAAGGAGTGGTCCTAAATCCTGTGTGATTTCCTGATTTATATAATACAGCAGTTGCTGTCTAAAACCTCATTTCTAGAATTATCTCTCACACAATCGCGTATTTGTAATTTCCATTGGATTTCTATAAGACCGTGTGGAAACTGGGATTATGCTTTCAGTCGTAAATATACATACACGAAGCTATTTCACATAGAGTACTTAAGCCACTGTTACATTGACCGATATGCCTGGACGAAAATAGCCAACCAAAGAGGCGGTATGTCATCGTCAAGAGAATGCACAATTTGGTGAATAACAGACGTAAAGAATCAGACGTTGTACACACAAACAGCAATTTGCACTTCCTCGTCCACTTCCAACACTTCCCTGCGAATGATGCCTCCGGCTCTTCTATACCACATTGGTCTGAACAGCCATCTCAGGCACCGGCACCCATCGCACCCATCAGGATGAAGAAGCTCAATCACTCGCTTCAGACCAACTACTCGGATACGAATTAAAGCCCACGACGATGACGGGGTGAACCCTTGAAGTAGGTCTTGGTTTTATATAGTTCCTGGTGAGTTAAGATCTCCCTGAGGTGTGTGGGTTTGAGAGGAGTGGGAATCAGGTGTTAGAGTAGATTGTCATGAAGACATGTTTTAGATAAAATTTCATTAATGAAATCTGAGGTTATGTTATTGCTTAGAATTTATTCATGTATGTGAACAATCCTATAAATTGAGACTTTAAAAATGGGAATATTAGATTCCATTTCAGCGGAATAATATTGGGTAGCAGTACCTTGCAATATTAAGGTCAGATCAGACTGGGAAATTTAGTGACATACGACCTAGATGTTCCGTTGTAGTTAAGTTTCCGACGTGATACAATTGAGTGGTAGTTACACCATGCTTATTCTTTCACCACAAACATATCATAGTTTGAAATTGAGGTAGTATCTATTTTAATAGTATAAAACACGGTGTTAATCTCATCCATAAGTAATTTATGTTATAATATAGGTGATACATGTATGATGTTCGTGTGTGTGTAATCAGCAGTATGGGGTGAATTAAAAGGGACTCTTCTAACGTTGACAGAAAACTATAAAGCTCCATACAGAGATTAAAATTTGAGATATGTAATAGGTGAGTTTTTTCTGTTGTTTTCTCATTACAGTAAAAATACGTCCATGTATTGTTTAAAATGCAAAATATTAAACACAATTGTGCAATTTACATGCAAAAATGTGATTCATATGCATATAAAACATGACTAGAAAAATATTGTTACATCATTTTCAACAAAAGGTTTGTGAAAGATCCTACTTGAAACTTTAAAAATGGCAATATTAGATTTATAAAACTCTTATGTATATGCTTTGAAAATATTACAAAAGAAAGTTATTTTCTTGCAGAAAGCTGCAAATAAAAAATATTTTTGATAAAAGATGTAATGATATATTTTTCCATGGATTTATAACATAGACACTATATAGTTAAATATTGTTGCGAATTATTATTGTAGAAAGATTATTTAGGGACCAATTGGATGAATTGACGGCAGGGAATCAACTTAATTCGGCAGAGCCAAACATTATCCTAGAAAAGTTACTGAACTGCTGTTATTTGATCCAGTGTAACATATTTTGTTGTTAATAATTGAGGGATCTATTGATTCTTGATTCATTGCTATCCGGCATTAGCTGAGGTCGTTCATTAATAAATCTTTTGTTTTATGATTCGGTGTCATCGAACATTAACGGAAGGTACTTGATTCAGTTTCAAATGCCATTAGCTAGGGCCGTTAATTCACAGAACGCCTACTCATTAACTAAGTATCGTTTAAGAATAGCTGAGATAATTAATTCACTGAGCCGCTTCCCCAGGATTCAGTGGCTTCTAGCATAAGCTAAGATGAATAATTCGTTTGAACCACTGTTTTCTTTACAGAATAATATAACATTAGTTGAGACAACTTCACCGAATACAACACACTGATGCGCTGTCATGTAGAATTAAATCTGGTAATTTATGAGCAAATGCGCGTTCATTTATTGATTTGTTCTGATTAATTCGATTACCTAATTGATACTAGATTCAATATTACCACGAGTTAGCTGATGATTCACTGAATTCCTTGATCCTAGATTCAGGATCAACTAAAGATTATAAACAAATGAAATTGGTGATCTCTGATTTCTTAAAATATTAATTCCTTTCATAAATTGAGATATTTATTTTTTTTTACACACATTTACCTTGATGTTTCAATGTGATTTAAGGGTTTGGTTGCTATTACTAGCGTACTGAGTGCCTACAGTGTTGACTTCGTGTAACTCTGACATACTTGCTTTTGCTAGTGTTGGTAGCATCATTATAGTTGTTTTGATACTGGTCAGTCATCACAAGTCTTTCTTTACTAAATTTCAGCTGTGAACGCTGTACTTCTAATGTTCTCTCTCCCCCTCTCTCTCTCTCCGCTCTCTCTCACTCACTCTCTCTCTCTCGCTCTCTCTCACACACACACATTATATCCCGCACAACACAAATCACGCATTCATGTATATTATTGAGAGATGAAGCTTCACTAACCTGAGGTTTAGTTCATCAATTATTACAACAATTAAAGACAGAAAACAGGGAGATAACATCATAGCATGTTTGAGCATGTGTGCACGTGTGTGTATTTATGTGTATGTGCATCTTTATATCAGCACGGATGAAAACCGCTACATTCGAACAGAAATAATGTGCACCATTAGTGTTCTTCGTTATTACTCTGGCTGTCGATGTTTACTTTGCATATCGGAAATATAAAATAATTACCAAAAAAATAGTGAGTGGCCCAACTCTATTCAACTAACAACTTGGTGTAAAGCAATGGAAGGTGTGCAACAGATTTAGAGGTCTGTTTAGATCTTTCGGAGCATGTGTCTTGCTTATATACAACATCTATCACTCACTGATACGATTTCCTACAGTCAACAGCCCTCTCCACATTGAAATGTGCGAAAACGCGATAAGAATCGAAGTAATTATTATTATTATTATCAATATTTTGTTTCTCACGTCCTTACATACCTGTAATACATTAATCGCAGCTTGGCAAGCCATCTGACTCAAATTTGTCGTTTATTGATGTCAATGGATAGAATCAGCTAATTCTTCTTACTGCAGAGAGGACCGGATAGTATCTGTTACTGAGGAGGTGAGAATTATACTGAAACGTCATGTTTGTTAGTCCCTTTTCTTCGCTGGATGGAGCAAGTGTGCTGCTTACACTTATATGTATAAGGAAAAGATGTTCTTTAATAGAAGATCTAATAGTCACGTTAGAGCGTGCAAACACATGCTAAGCCTGAATACAATCGTCAACATAGTAGAATAACACTTATTTCTGTATCAAGTAAAGCGACGTGTACAGACAAGGAGTGAATATGTTTTGAGAGGATAACATAATAATTATCGAATTGTCGGAATCCATTATTTTTATTTTTTCCAAATCTGCGAAAATGGATTTTTTACATAATAATCATTGTCATGTAATATTCTATCTTCAGGGACTTCATGAGGAGTTATGAACTTCCTACTAAAGTTTTAAAGGCCAACATATCAAGGTACCTCCCGGTATTTTGAAATCAATTTCGTGTTACCCAGGGAGTAGTGAGAATCTGATTTTATAATACCCCTAGTCTCTTCACATTTCTCGTTTTGCTTTAAAATGATAAATTCTTTATGCTCATGAAACGTCTACAGCATAAAACACGTAAGATTTTAGCTATATTCAGAATACGAAATTGAATACATAAAAATGTTACAAAATATATTAACTGTATTCATACTTCCCATACGCTAACATAGATTGTATTATAGTTGAAGGCATAATGTATTTAAATATACGAATGTATTTGCAGACGCATCTTTCATGAAAAGAAGAATACTTTATTTATTTATTTATTTTTATTTTTTTTCATGAGTTGGTCGATTAAAAGAAGACAAAGTGAGATTTATGAATATGTTCTTACGAAGCAGATTTTAAAGAAAGGAAGAGAAGGAAATGGAAATGGCCCAATTATTTGTAAGTTGATTAAAGGGAGGAACTGTTGTAAAAATCCTTCTTCTTCTTCTTCTTCTTCTTCTTTTTCTTCTTCTTCTTCTTCTTCTTCTTTTTCTTCTTCTTCTTCTTCTTCTTCTTCTTCTTCATCATCATCATCATCATCTTCTTCTTCTTCTTCTTCTTCTTCTTCTTCTTCTTCTTCTGCTTCTTCTTCTTCTTCCGCTTCTGCTTCTCCTCCTCTTCTTTGTCAAGGCGGCAAAATGGCAGAATCGTTACCACACCAGAAGCTTATCGGCATTTCGTTCGTCTTTATGTTCTGAGTTCAAATTCGACCGAGATCGACTTTGCCTGTCATCCTCAATAAATTAAGTACCAGTGAAACACTGGGATCGATATAATCGACTAGTCCCCTCCCGGCAAATTTCAAGCCTTGTGCCTTTAAGACAAAGAAGTATCATCATCATCATTATAATAATAATAAAAATAATAACAATAATAATAATAATAATAATTATTATTATTATTATTATTATTATTATCATTATTATTGTTGTTGTTGTTATTATTATTTTATTATTATTATTAATATTATTATTATTATTATTATTATTATTATTATTATTATTATTATTATTATTATTAAGGCGGCAAGCTGGCAGAATTGTTAGCACACCAGGTAAAAGGATTAACGGCCTTAACGGGGTCCATCAATTTAGTACCACACTAAGGTCGTTGTAACCAACATATGCTGAGATCGCATTTATCTTTCATCTTATAGGGAACGATAAAATAAAGCACAAGTCAAACACTGGAGTCGATGTAATCGATTTGCCTACATCACCGAAATTAATGGCCTTGTGCGAACATTTTTTATCATTTTCATCATCATCATTATTATTGTTGTTGTTGTTGTTGTTGTTGTTGTAGTTGCTGGTGTTGCTGCTTTTTTGGTTCCTCTCCTTGCTGCTACTGATCCTCGCAGTTACCACTATCATCATCATCATTAACATTTAAAAGAAAACATAAATAGTGAGCGGGCTAAGAAGGTAAAAACCTGCACTCCGGATTCTCCCCGGGGGCCATTTTGAAATCGATTTCATCCGTCTTCCCAGTAATCTAAACACGATTTCAAGTTCTCGTAGGAGAGGAGGAGACGAAGCGAGATTAATCTAAACTTACTACGCCGTTTCTATACGCTAATAAAATATTCACTGATTATTCAGTGCTCGCTATACACACCGTTGTGAGAAACTCCGCATCGCTGTTAACTATTTATTTCTAATCAGTCTGGGGCCATATTTAGTTATGTTCATTTTGCCAGAAACCACCAACACTAAACTGATTCATTCTATTCATCTTTTGTCCACTAGACCAGCACATTAATGACTCAGTCACTACATTCACACATATAAGTTATTATTTACCCTTCCTAACCTTTCTGTTATTTTTTCTTATATTGAAAAGACATCAAAAAGCTATACTTTACCTGCCAAAAAAGCAATTTATACCTATGTATTTAATATAACGTATCTCAATTAACGGGAGTTTTTTTGTGAAATTTACTCAACCGATTTTCTTTTTACTTAATTTATTGTTTGCTTACTCTCAATACATATACATATATATATATATAAAGGTATATTTATATATACATGTATGCATTTATATCTGTGCATATGTGTATGTGTGCATATATATATGTGTATATATGTATGTATGTATATATATATGTATATATATGTATATATATATATATATATATATATTATATATATATATATATATATATATATGTATGTATGTATGTATATATGAGTAAAAATGTAGGTACGTGTATGTTTATTGATATTATTTTCTTTATTTCAGATATAAAACTTATGGAGAATAACATTTCCTTCTTTTGAAATACATCAAAATGCTTTTAGCGAGATCTTCACATTCAAATTTGAAATTGTATTCTGTTGATCTCTGGTGAATTGTCAGAGATTTCCCAAAGATATTTTCCCACTTCTATTTACTTGAACAGCGAAGAAAGATTGTAAATTAAAAATAAAAGAAAATGCTGAAGGAAGTGGCGAAGGGGGGTAAGAACATTAAGGGAAATACATATGATACTTAGAATTTCAATTCCTGGTTTCTGCTGAAAATGATTGGATTGTGAATGTTGCAATTTAAACTATCCAATATGTGCTGATGTATAAGACATTCCAAGCCAAAGTAATATCAGTTGTTCTTGAAAGTTTGCTATTGAGAATAACCATAAGTGAATCAGCTCAGAGCTCTTAAATAAACGTTGTCCTATAGAATTGGAAAATGCTATTTTTTTTATATGATTTAAGTTACAACAGCGGTTTGTCATACAAACATTGAATGATAACACTTAACATGTCTCTCAAGTGTCAAAATACGCCTTCCCTTCGGTTTTTGTTTTGCTATTATATTTGTACTCCAAATGGCTCTAAAAATACATTTTTTTTATCGATAACTAAAGCTAAGGACATTGGATAATCGTTTCTTTTGAATCATTCTCCTTTGATTGATTGGTAACTGTTTATAACTGATAACTATTTCAATTCAGTAATGTTGAAACTTAGAAAAAGTCCAAATATTCCAAAAGTAGCCGGCGTAGAAGCATGTAAATATTGTATTTAGGATCAATGAAAAGCTTTAAAAAAGTGGAAAGTCATAACTTTTTCTTGTAGCTTCAGATATGTAGAAAGGTGAAACGTGGAATAATCTTCAACCGTGTATAATATTTCATGAGTTCTGGGTTCTGGAGATAAGGATACCGACATTTCAAATTCTAAGGGACTGGAATACGTAACTTTAACCTTTGTCACTAACCTCCCAGGAAATTTATCTTAAATATTTTTGGAGAGGCAATAATTTTTCGATGATTTATCTACCTATCAATCTATTACTCTATTTATCTACCGATCTGTGTGTGTGTTTGTCTGTCTATCTCTTTGTTTATCTGTCTGTCTGTATATATATTCAAATATATGTATGTATAAATGTATACATAAATGCATATATCTGTATTTATGTGGTGTATATGCGAGATCATTCTTAGCGATTGGTAGCGTGTAACCCAGTACAAATCGTTGGCTAATCCGGCAACTCTACTAATCCCGCAACTCCTTGGCAAGGAGGGTGGTTTTCGTTGGACACTCGATAGGACTAATAACACATTCTGTCAAAGGATAGATGATAGGCCCCTAGTCTTTGCTGAGACATCTCTCTAGCAGAGTGGACTTTTGTAATATAACTCACTTGATTGTGAAATCGGAGATCTTGCTAGTTTCTGGACTATTTGGCTTTGCAGGTTAGTGTCTAAGCAGTGTTGTGCAAGCTGCTATCTGAATGAAAGTTTAGCACCGGTATGGCTGACATCGATTGTCTTGAGTATCTAGGGTAAGATTAGTGATAGTCATACGCGTTTACGAGCTGACAACCCCCATAAATGAAAACATTTGCGCACGCGCGTGTTTGTATGCGCGTGTGTGAGTGTGTATCTGTGTGGCTATTTGCGAATATGTGTGCGCGCTTGCTTGCGTTGTTTATTGGTTTCAGACTAATCAGATAAATATTATTATTCTTTTCTTCTTGTAGGTACTCTTTGAATTGTCTTTAGTGGTCCTCAGGGACAGGGGAATCAATGGGTAATTAACCATTAAAAAACGAACTTCCAATGCAAACTAATCCTGCAGGAAAACGGCTCCTCAGACATCGCAGAATATTTGCTGATGTAAAACGTAAAAATAATTGTTTCTTTGCCACTTCGTGCTAATACCAGGCCATATTAATGCACGATCTGAATTTAGCCACCAAGGACACGTCACAGCTGGAAAACCCCTAATAGATGTTATTCAGATAGGCGATGGATTCAGGTATATATTGCTTTAACATTCATTGCGAATACCTTCATATTTATCAATGTAATTAATTTTCTATGTCAACATTGTTCTCATGAATAATCAGGGACAACAACAACAACAACAACAAGAATAACCCTCTTTAGTAGGAAATCACCCGGCTATGGAAAATGAAAATAGTACCGATTATTGTTGGGTCTTTGGGAACTGTAGCAGAGAACATCAAGAGAAATATCAAGGGAATTGGTAGTGCCTAGGAGAACGGTCAGAATAATCCGGAAAGTATTAATTGGCTGAAAAGAACGGATAACAGGGTACCGTAGGCCGCAGGTAGCAAGCCCGCCACGCATGCAAGATTCCAGGAGCTCCAACAATACCTGTGATAAAAAGAAATAATGATAATAATTATAATAAAATGTTAGTAAATAAAACAAATATGACCAAGAATTCTGTTGAGTTTAGTAATATTTTCAACCATAAGTGTATTGATTGAACATGACTTTGCATTTATGTAAAGCTAATGTAGAATCGAAAGAGTTGTGTCATTTAATAACAGGGCCATTGTCTCCTATGAGAGAATCTCTTCATTTCAACTCTCAGCTAATCTCTGTAGAATCCTGCTGAATTGCTGATTAACTGAGAATAGATTCAATTTAAATATTTCTGATCTATCCTGCATCAGTAATTACAAGTATTTGAGCAGAGGACCGGGGTGCAAACTTACAGGAAATGTAGTAATGGGGGAATGTTGAAAGTATTTTACTCAGAATTTATCCTAATTACACATAACACTAATTAGTTAAAAACTGACGTGCCTTTCATTATTTGCTAAGTATCAGTTTTTTTTTTCTAGTCTGACAAATCACGTTAGTATTCTCAGTAAAAGATTAAAAACATTTATTTTAACATATTAGATACGCTGATATTTCTAGTTCTGGAAATAGAAGCTAGAGTTAGTTGTACAGGCTTTGTACTCAACAGTCAGCCGTATGAATGCAAATATTCAATGTGATCTTAGATACACGCTAACCATATTCAACCATGTTCTTTGTCTTTTAGAAATATATTTTATTAGAGTATTATACTGGGTTGTATAGATGCACTTGCCATTTCATTAAAACAAATAAAACTAAATTTCAAAAATTAAGATTTTCACTTGAATAGAAACTAATTGATAAGCAGTTAGAGCACATGTTTAATCACTTCATTAAGATTGTAAGATAATCAAAAAGGAAATATTTCTTAAGTGTGTATAAGCTT
>NC_043009.1:32409362-32414362 GCF_006345805.1 Octopus sinensis | reverse complement strand
GCAGTTATGTGTTTCCACCTGCCAGGACAATTCCTATACGGACACACACGAACACATATTTTCATAGTACACGCGCATAATTCACTTTATTTCCTTCTCTGTCTCTCTCCACACACACTCACACATACAAATACTCATGCAGCCACAGACGGACAAGAAAGTGTGTAAGTGTATTTGTGAGAAGATTTGCTGTGTTGTAATGATCGTTTAAGTGTTGAATATTGACAAAGAAATATCAGGTAATAAAACAATGATATGTGTGGAGCTAGATTTATCTGACAATATGCTGGGTAAAGTAATGAATTAATGGCAATATTAGACAGAGTCGATCGCCTATAGTTATTGCATGGCTGGCTTACAACGTTAGAACTTTCTGATGTATGTTTTAAGTTTCGCAATAATGAAATCAGCGAATATTCTATGGAGAAAAGATCATTGTCCCGTCATTCTATTTCTTGCCATTAATTTTACTTACGTGTTGTTTCTGTGTGAAATTTGGTTAATGACGAAAACATGTTGTGGTGATTTATTACACACAGACCAAGCGTTATCCTAGATATAAATATAAAAGTATATGATATTCATATTTTCTCAAGATCATCAATTAATATGTCTACATGAAACAATGGCTTCACCAGTAAATAAAAAGTTAGCGAATGAGACCAATACTTAATCATACCTTATCACTCCTGAACACAGCTCACCACGTAGGCAGATTCAAGGGGCGTGTAATGACTGGAGTTATATTCAAATTAATTAATATATTTATTTAAATATGTCCGTGTAAATTAGATGAAACATCATAAACCGCAAATTGTCTAAGGAGGAAAAAATGCAAAATTTTTTAAAACTGCGACCGATTTACCGATTTCAGATACTTCGAAATGTGGTTCGAAGTGAGATTGTCTGACTTTTATTTTCTGGACCACGGTGAATACATTCTTCATGAAATTGAATCTGGTTCAACTGAGCCATGCATTTGGTTCTTCAGAATATTGATTTCAAATTTTTTAGCGTAAGGCCAACAAGTTTGGGGGAAGGGTAACATTGACCCTAGTACTTAAATGTTATTCATTTTATCGACCCCGAAAGGAGGAAAGGCAAAGTCAACCTCAACAGAATTTGAACTCAGTACGAGAAGACGGACGAAATGCCACTAAGAATTTTGCCAGAGTTACTAACGATTCTGCCAGATCGCCTAATGTTCTCTTAATAGTATTGAAAAAATATACTCCTGCGGAAAATATCTCAGGGATACGTTCTGAACGCTAAAATGACTACAGACGGCGGAGTCTTGCTCCTATAATAGATTTAGTTAGCGAACTCTACTCAACGGACATTTTTCCAGCGATTAGCAAAAAAATTAATCTCACTCTTTTAGTAATGTAAAAGCCTCAAAGAAGAGGAAAATCTACAACAATTTATAAGTAAATATGATATAAGCAATATGGATTACAAAGGGAGAGGTTACTTGCAAACCGTCCGTAAACATTAGGCAGTTTTCACTTTTATTAGACCTTTTCAGCGAAGCGCATACTGCTCAGTTATGAGAACTAACAATGACAAATCGATCATGCATGCATGCATCCATCCATCCATCCATCTATCCATCCATCCATCCATACACGCACATGCATGTATGTATGTATGTATGTATGTATGTATGTATGTATGTATGTATGTATGTATGTATGTATGTATTTGTGTATGTATGTATCTATGTATTGATCCACAGCATTCGTAAAAGGCACCCACAATGTCATGCAGTGGGCTAGAATGCGGTACTTTCTTATTGGAAAGCGAACTTTGCAGTCATCTATCAATCTAGCGTATGCACACGTTCATTTATTCCAATGCACACACCCACACACACACATACATCGCGCATTAACACACACACACGCGTGCAGAAACAAACATGTATATACGCATATTTATATAGACGAATATACATCCACATATATATTCTTAAACATATACATATGTATATATACATATATGTATACATGCATGACATATACACACAGACTCACATACACACACTCACACATACCACACATGGATATATATATATAGGTAAATTTATACGTATATAAATATACAAAAACACACATGCACACCATACACCCACACACATATATGCAGTTTATATCTTTTCGTATTTCTAAGTCGAACATACTGGCTCACGACCACTTAGTAATTGTTGGTCTATAACAACCCAACCTTTATATAGTTTTGTTATGAGTTCAAATAAAAGCAGTGTTACGTTTAGTTATTAAACGGAAGTTCATAATGAGCTAATGAATTGTTTGAAACTCATTAATATCATCGTTTACTTCATATACAATTACTAATGTACAATAGTTATAATTTCTGTAATAGAACATTTTCATTCTGCACTTCATGAAAGCGTTCTTCGTTAATGAGTATAGTCGCCGTTTCAACTATAAATATATAATAGACGTAAGAAAATATAATCATAGATATTAATAAAATCATAGTTAAGTAATAAAGAAATACAGAAAACATATGGTAGATGGGAAGGGAAATGATCTAAGATTATAGTGAATCTATGGAAAATTTATTGCTCTATTTTAAACATATATAATGAGTGAGCAAGGTCTGAACTTAACTGTTCAGAAATTACTGTTTTTGTTGATTCCTGAAGATCTAAAGTGATGAGAAATATGCATTAGTATCAAAAGTAACATTGCAAATTCCGAAATGATTGAACTGAAATTCTTCAATAAATATGAAAGAATAAATATCTATCTGTGAGCAAATTATATCTGTAATGAACAACGTTAACGTTACAAAATGATGGAGATATCAGAGATTAGGAGAATGAATTATATTTTACTAATAGAATCACGAAGAATATATTTCATACGCAGATGGCTATAACCGTCATTGAAGATGGACAAAGCTTCTAGCAGTTCTTTTAATTCATATATATGTAGATGGCGGCGCTGTTTACAAGAACGAATGGGAAATCTTCAATAACCTCCTTTGAAGAGTTTACCGGGAAACGAATTAAGAATTGGTGGACTGACTATAATAATAATATTACATATTATAGAATGAAACTGTAGGCACTTATGGCCATACATACATACACTCATATATACATACACACACACACACACACACACACATATATATATATACATATATATATATACACATATATATATATATGTATATATATATATATATATATATATATATATATAATATATATATATATAATATATATATATATATATAAAGTCTTCAGACACCAAGGACATTCTGAAGTAAATCCTGTAGCATATACAATCCTACTGTTGTCGACATCAGGTAGCCAAATATTGTGGATGAGCTTTACACAGCATTCTACAAGATTTGTACCCGAATATATCTTATCTATATATGATTGTATAAACATATATGTATATATATATGTATATATATATATATATACGTGTTTATACAATCATATATAGCTAAGGTAGAAATCTTGTAGAATGCTGTGTAAAGCTCATCCACAATGTTTGGCTACCTGATGTCGACAACAGTAGGATTGTATATGCTACAGGATTTACTTCAGAATGTCCTTGGTGTCTGTAGACTTTACATAAACCGAAGATGGAATTCACGAGATTCTTTATTCAAATTCACTGTAATTGCTTCGACTCATATTACATCTGGAATTCACAAACCAGACGCTCTGCGATTGTTTTGCATCACAGCTGCAGATTGCATTTCGTCGGGTGACTTTTTAAACAAGTGCCTCGCTTTTTTTCTCCCCACTAATTCACTTACTTCTCTAGCAATCCATGAGTACCTCGGGAGCTGCTGTACTCTAGTCGTTCTCCTGAAAACTATTAGAATACTATAGCTACCTACAAGATATAAATTGTTATAGAACTAAATGAAATAGCGAGAGAGAAAGAGCGAGGTCTTGGTTAAAACGTCATCTGAGGAGACGCAATCTGCCCCTGTGATGCACAACAATCGATAGTACAGGGGCGGAGGAATTTTAATAAAGAATCTTGTGATTTCCGTTGCTTTTCTCTGATCTATTTATCTAATGTATGTTTGTGTGTAGGTATTTATGTATAAAAACCGATCATTATTTTCCAATAAGTAGCTACTCCTTTATGCAGATTTAATTAATGCTTGTAATTTATCATTAGATAGTAAATTTACTCCGGTTTTGCCTAACCTTTTGATGAACTATTAGTCATTAGTCAATTATAAAGCTGTTGTTCAAAATATGTCAATTTAAACATTCATTAGGGAAAACGTTAGTTTTTAAAAGCTTATCTTGTAGTTAATTTTGGTATCAAAATATTTATCTTATTTTGATGCTAATAACATGAATATAATTAATACTATTCATCTAGCATTAAATAAAGTCAATGAATATTTCCGTTGATGTTTTCACCAATAGCCTTTGAGGGTTCGGTTTCTGCCAGCGTACATAGGTCAAGTATTATCCAAAATCATAATGATTTTTCTTTGTTTCTTTAGAGTCACAGATGCGGGTTAGAGATGCAGTAATGAGGCTTCAATCAGTCTTTCACTTGAGGGGACGTCTCTAAAGTGCAGTGTTGTTTCTGAACCGGGTCCCATTCTTGCAGAGCCTCTGTTTATTCTCAGGCAAATCTTCATATTAAATATTCATTAACGCCCACATTGTATTTAAATCATGTTCCTTGTTTGCTATCCCTATGAAATGTTTCTGTCAGGGGGAAAGTGACCATGTCTAGGGACTTTGAAGAAGTTACCTGATCTGTCTCTTGAGAGACTGACCTGGAAGAAATGTTTATTTCTTGATCTGCTTCAGCATCTCAAGCATGTGGATGTTGGATTCAAGGGAATGGATTCTCTGTAGTAAATATGGGTATTGCAGGAATTCATGTACAAGGTGGTCAAGGGAAATATGACAAAATATAGTGATTAGGATAAGGCCTAAAAAGCGGGATATAATAAGAAATTCAAGAGGGGGAAAGAAA
>NC_043009.1:32359362-32404362 GCF_006345805.1 Octopus sinensis | reverse complement strand
AAAAATGTCCCCAGACAATCCCAACCCCAACCTGCAAGTTCCGAAACCTTATCAGCTGCCCTCTAGGTGTTTCCTGCTGCTCATTGGCTGTAGTATACAGAGCTACCATTACACCATCCGATGACATTACTAGGCACTATACGGGCATGACAGCCAGTCACTTCACGGGAAGATATTTCCAGTACTTGCATTCATTTAGATCCAGGGACAGAGAGAACGCCACTTTCTTGTCGCGCTTGCTTTGGAAACTTCATTACCTCCGAAACAAAACACCCAGCATCAAGTGTACCTTGTATTGACAGGACGCCATCATATTCACCCAGCGCCTAATTGCTGGCTGTGTCTTCAAGAAAAACTGCATATCAACTACCAACCCGCAGGTCCATCAACAAACAAATATGAGGTAACCTATTTCTGTCACCAGAGGTACATCCTTCTGACAAATTTCAAGTTATTGCCTGCCGACAACCCGGATATACCCCCTTAGTACTAGTCACCCTTAGCACTGACTGCACCACGGTCACCGTCACAAATTAACCCTATGAACAGTACCGCAAATCCCTAAACCCCAACACTTCTCCATGCCTGTCTACCCGCATACACTGATCCCTATGTATGTATATATTGATAGATAGACAGAATAATTAGTGTAAAGGTATTTTCTCATTATTCTCAACCACGAGAAATCCAAATGCTACAAATCTAAATCTGAAATTTGATTTAAGCTCTGCCAGATGTTCTGAAGCAACATTTGATAATCACCCCACGAGCATTCATAATCGCACAATATTATCGAACCGATATACTAACGGAAGGAAAGTTCTGTGATAAATTAGAATGTGAATATATCATTAACACATCTTAATGAAATCCAAATAAACATCTGAAATAACATTATGGCGAACGTAGGAGAAAGTGTCTGGTGATGTTATAGCACTCTACACATTGATTTCAAATCCTTTCTTAGTCAAGTTTGCGTTTCATTTCAATATCAATGAAATACAAATCCAGTTGAAGATCGTGGGTTGAAAGAATTCTTGGGTGGTCAAGCTAGGTACTACGTGATATTTGTTCTTGGTCTACTTTTGGGTAGATAAACTTAATCTGTTGTATGTTTGACAAACCCAAGTATTTCATTGTTATTGGCAGACTTCAATTTGAAGGCTGGAAATATTTAAACCGAGTTCCCAGTTTGAGGAAATCTGCCTCCCTTCCTGACATTTATCATAGAACTCTTGAAAAACTAAAGGTTCTTAGATGCAAACTTTTCCTATCTAACCAGCAAAAGCTGTTAACGATTTATTCTGATAAACTTAGAAAACAACGACTATTTATTCCTCCTTAGCTCTTGCTATGTTTCACAACGCATTTTCTGCTCATTACACATAACTGGACCCACCAGTCTCATCCAGCACAGTATCATAACAATTCTCTCTCTGTATCTACAAATTCTAAACAAACATGTGTGACATGCTTCTGGCTCTTAAGAGTGCACTTTTATAGAAACCTTTCCTTTCACTCGTGTGCTGATTGACACTAAAACTCAACATCTTCAACATCTTATATATCAGGTTACATCGATGATTATTTAGATCATCAAAAACAATTCTTGAATGTTTTACACCTTACTACAAATTAAAATCCATGCAATATAAGATAATACTCTCATAAATTTTATAAATAACTGACGTAATCAATTCAAATGAGCTAATTTCGTCACAATCATTAAATTGTCTTAGGATTGTAAATCATAAATTGTCTGTTCGGTATTAATTACTAAATGCCATTTATCGGTGGTTCCACCAATAGTTGTCTACAACAAGAAATGATAATAATTTCTTACATTCATTAAGAGTTAAGCTTTTATAAAGAGGACGCATAGGATCAGTACTTGTTATTGTTCACGGATGAATGAAATATAAATTTAACTTCAGTGAAACTTGAACTCATAACAAAGCGACAAAATATCAGGCGGAGTGCTGTCCTTATTTCTACCGATTCTGTCATTACACTTGCCCTGTTTCTCCAACAGTTTTATTGCACGTGAGCTGCTTCAATACATAAAGAAAAACTAAATACACGACTCTAGTTGATTTATGTGTTTCAAGTAATATAAAAACCGAAATTACAGAGAAGGAAGAAATGTCTTTGAAATCTCGAACACGAAATGTGAAATGTCAATGTTACGATGACAGTCTTTGAAAATAAGTTTTAGAGAATAAAATTCAGTAGAGAAAATTCAATTAAACTAAATATATGTGTTCTTGAAATCCCACCATATTTATGGCCATCATATTGAAGAGTGGCGTTCATAAAGTTACTTATTGACCCAGACTGTCTGTGTAATACTTCAGTCAGTCTACTTAACATTTTCTAGTTTACAACAATAACAGCGTACTTAGTAATAAGAACGTACACACGCACACACACGCTCATACACACTCACACACATACACACAAACACACTCATGCACACACAAATATGCACACATGCACATAATATTACATTCGTTTATACTTCCTTGCATTTAAATGTTAGCGTGTACACTCGCATACACTGTTACATCATGCTTTTAAATATGTGTGTGTATATATGTGTGTATCTGTGCATGCATTGGTGCACATGTATGTACGCATATAAAATGGAGTTCCTAGTCGAAAGTGAGGGAGAATCGTCTGGCAACCGGAAGCAAATCTCACGGGCAGCCAAGTTATATATTAAATACTCTAAATAAAACGATAGTACACATTTTCTCAACT
Organism: Octopus sinensis; assembly: GCF_006345805.1. Lineage (NCBI taxonomy): Eukaryota > Metazoa > Mollusca > Cephalopoda > Octopoda > Octopodidae > Octopus > Octopus sinensis. The sequence goes on along the minus strand of NC_043009.1, from coordinate 32,401,602 downwards.
TGACCCAAGGAAGAAATCTGAAATGTACCCGCTGTTTCTCGACTGCAGACGCTGTTTACAATCCAATCACAGTAAGAATAAAGACCAGGCTTGAATGATAAATTCGTAATGGAAATTTTTGCAGAAAATAATTGCTTTCAGTGGAGTACACTTGGGCAAAACTAGCCTTATTTTCTCCTTGTAATTTTGCCACCAGAGAATGCATGATACGATTGATGCAACACCTAAGCAAAGCGATGTTGATTTCTTTTTCCATGCAGGGCACATCATATCTGAATTTTCCCTTCCCGATGTTTGTCCTATAATAAAATAATATGAATCAAAGCGGATGGCACTTTGATACTGGAATACGCAAAATAAAAAATGTCACCCGGATGTGACGAACCGAACCACCTGCTCTTGTGATTAAGATATATAAGTATGTTTCCTCCTGTTCGACATGTAGAGTTCATAAGGCACCGCTTTATCTGGGCCTCTGGAAAGGTTAGCGGTCAATATCTTTTTATAACCCCTGGCATCATTGTTGCAATTTTCGTCGAAGACCTACACTAATGTAATTTTTTCTTTTAATAAGTTGTGTTTTTGTCTTCAGAAGTTTTACCGGACCTCCTCACAACTCTGTTACGAATGAGTGCAAAAATGAAGAATATTGTTGCCTTACACATAATTCCTGTAGACATTATAGCTGCAGTTGAGTGCAGTTTTCCTTTACAAAAACTACAAATATTATTTTGTTACATTAGACAGATTGGTATCTGGACTTTTTTCATCGCTTTACATATATTTATAATTTATGAGAGTAAGTGTATGTATGTGCGAATGTCTACGTTGTTTTTTAAGAATATTTCTTTTACGTTTGACAGGCTTTATTATGCTTTGCCGATGTGAAATAAGTTATTTCTCAAATCCATATAACAACAAAATACTATACACCGACTTCTATTCGCTTGATATTATAGACCACAAATTCTATATTTCAATTATTCCATAACGTGTACCTAAAATATAAACCATACGTCAGTCATAGTTCATTTATTTTCGATTTAATTCTTTCAGATTCGTATTCAATTCATTGTTGGTAGGACATTATATTTTCCCAAATACCATTGGCAAAATAGCAACAACAGCAACAACGACAACAACAACAACATAATGATAGTAATAATAATAATAATAATAATAATAATAATAATAATAATAATAACAATAATAATATAATAATAATAATAATAATATAATAATAATAATAGTAATAATAATAATAATAATAACAACAACAACAATAATAATAATAATAATAATAATAATATAATAGTAATATAATAATAATAATAATAATATAATAATAATAATAATAATAATGATAATAATAATTCCAAATACAAAGTATGAAATTTCATGAACAAATTAATAAATAAGTTGAAAAACGCTACATATTTTATGTATTAGGGCAGAGAATACATCCGGTGAAGTCATCGTTCTGATTATACACACAAGCTGTCTACTAGGGAACAGGAGGCGTGAAAAATAACAAATGTATTTCTCGTAATGCTGTCATGTAATATTACAAAATACGAAATATAATTTTCATTTTATTTATTTAGTTATTTATATTTTTCACAATTATTTTGTTTAATTTTTTTTCTTTTTTCGAATTCCTATGTGTCTGGTACATGAAATTTGATATTTGATATGTGCTTATTCTCAGGTATGTTGTTGTCACTGTGCCTGTTGTACATCAATGTATTAATGTTTATTGGATTCATACGCGATGTTTAATATGTTGTTTGTAAATTGTTATATGAGAAACAGTGATACAGTGTGAAGAAGAGTTCCATGTACATAGACATGCTTGTTCTACATGTTTTCTGATTTGTGTAGTGTGAAGGATTAGTGTAGCAATGCACGTCTAGGCTAACGCAAAATGCAGATGTCACTTTCTTAAAGAATTTCCCATTCTTGTGTTTGAACAATTACAGGTGAGGTAATTGAAAATATCCTTTTATTTTACATTACCAAAACCATCGCTGAAGAGCGTATGCACACATATTGTGTGGTGTTGACTACAAGATTTGATGAGGATGAGGAGGATAGTGATGATGAGGATGAGGAGGAAGCTGATGATAATGATGATGATGATGATGATGATGATGATGATGATGATGATGATGATAATGACGATGATGATGATGATGATGAACCGCAGTGCGGAACAGGTTCTTATTTTATCGACGAAGAAGGGATGAAAGGCAAAGTCGACCTGGCGGAATTTGAATTCACATTGTAAAGACGGGACGAAATACTGTTAAGCATTTCTCATGGCTTACTAATGATTCTGCCATTGCACCGACTTTTCGTTGTCTTAAATCATAACAATAAAAATAGTAAGGAGATAAAATAGAAGGAAAAGAAGAGGAAAAGAAGAAACGTAGGAGGAGGAGGAAGAGAAGAAGAAGAACGAAAATAAGGAGGAGGAGAATAAGTAGAAGGGAAAGGAGGAGAAGAAAAAAAGGAGAAAAAGTAGGAGGATGAGGAGGGGTAGAAGAAAAGAAGAAGGAAAAGAAGGAAGAGAAGGAGAAATGAAGGAGAAATGAAGAAGAAAAAGAAGAAAAAGAAGAAGAAGAGAAGAAGAAGAAGAAGAAGAAGAAAAGAAGAAGAAGAGAAGAAGAAGAAGAAGAAGAAGAAGAAGAAGAAGAAGAAGAAGAAGAAGAAGAAGAAAAAGAAGAAGAAGAAAAAGAAGAAGAAGAAGAAGAAGAAGAAGAAGAAAGAAGAAGAAGAAGAATACTTGAAATCTATAGTAACTAGTAACTGACCCTGTTTGTATATGGCTCGAGAACAAAAGAAAATCAGCGTGCCCATGCACACTGTTACTTAGTTATCGAGCAAGGAAAGGTGATTGGCAAGGAACAAACTGCCAGCTGTTATGACGGCCCTGAATTTAATAGATCATATTGTCGGTATCTAACTCTACTTTGGAGGAATTCCGACCAGGTTTCGTGGTTTGCTCCCACAACAGCTCCCTAATAGGAACCAGTGGCCAAGGACATCATCAAGAGGAACCACGCCCGGTTTCGGCCCCTACTCTTTTACCGTTTTTGACGTGGCACCCCTCCACTTTCGGAGGTGTCTTCAGCTCTGATGCTCAGTGTGTGTTTTTCTTTATTCTTTGAGTTTTTCGAAGCAGTGTCAACAAATGTCTGCGGGCAAATGACCGCCCTGCACATAATTTGTAATCATCGATGACGACAGGAATTTAGCGAAAATATGAGTAATTCTTTGGCAATCATCAGAATTGTCTTATTTTGGGTATGGATTTGGAGGTTTGTTACTCAGCACTAGCGTCCAAAAGGTGAGTAGGATACCAATGTTGGTTTCCCATCAACTTTCCTGGCGGACAGCAACTGTTACATACTGTGATAACATCTATTCCAGAAGTAATTCTATGTAGCACTGGTCTTTGGTTTTGGGAAGTCTTAGTATATTAGCATTTCATGAGCTGGTCTCTATTCCCTTACCTCTATCATAAATTAAACTCGCTCTTTTATTAATCAAACTCTTTTCCACGTTATTACTTCTTTTGTATATTTTGTGTATCATTAGATTCTTTCATAATAATATTTATACTTCCCTTGTTGTCCTTCAAATAATTTCCCGTTTCCATTCTAATAGTTTGTTCTGTGATATTCATGCGTAGCGCGTTTGAATTACGAGACTGTTTGTGTGATGTGTATAATAACTGTACCAATACAATTAAAGACTAGATTTGATTTCACATTAATGGAGAGTTACGAGGTTTGTGTCCATAGAAATAAACTGAGTATTTGATGTTGAGTAGTTATGTCTAAATTACACCAGGTCAACGAAAGCCGGCAAAGGTCAACGAAAAGGAGTGTGGAGTTTTATCGGCATAACGATATTATTAACTCTTAATCGGTATCTAGAATTAACTGCAAATAGGTTTTGGTATGCATAAGCAAGAATGTGATGGGAATCTAAGTCAATTGTGCCTCTGAATCAAACTCCCAATGCAATTTAGAAACGTGTTCGAAGCACCAGTTAAAGTCCATTCTCTCTTCCTCTCTCTCTCTCTCTCACACACTCTCTGGCTTCTATCTGACTCTATCTCTCTTCCTCTCTCTCTCTCTACACACATACACACACATACAGAGATACACTCACACACGCACACACATATATTTAAGCAATCCCTTCTTAACGATGTGACTCGAAGTAGACAAAGTTATGAATAAAAGCGTGCAAACTGCTTTGGCTGGAAAAAAGGCGAATGCTGCCCGGAATTCGAATTCCTTTTTCTGTAACCATGACAGACGTTCTACCAGTGGGCCAAAACATTCCTTCGAGTTTCTCTAACCCTTTCAGGATCTTCTGGGGATATAAAATATAACCTTTTTCTACGGTGGAACTACAAGGAGGTAGAACTATAAAAGAGATAGATGGATGTATAAACAGTTATTCAAACACATATATGTGTATTTGTATATACATTTATGTGTGTGTATGTGTCTGTTTGTGTGTATGTGTGTGTGTTTCTGTGTGTCTCTGTGTGTGTGTTTGTGGTCATTTTAACTGTTTCTTCCCATCAAGAGGGATCTAGTTTCTAACGAAGAAAGCAAAATCTGATTCGCCGGAATTTCGATAATTGCGAAAAGTAACATGCTTAACTCGAGAAACGTCTCTCATATATTTCTTACAAATTGGATTAAAAAAGTATGTATTAACTTGCTCCATTTTATCCTGGAAAGCCCACCTTTACGATATTTCCATTGAAAAATATAACAAAGAAGACAAATGCTCCAATATTTATAGGGATAATTTTAATTTAATTTTAATTTTGGGGATTGGGGGAAATATTCATATCTTCAGGGCAGATGATCTATAACAGAATTATTTTCTGCCACAAACAACTATTAAAAGCTTACTGTTTCCATCTGATTCAGTTTCGATGACAATTTTCTACCAATATTTCTTGCATTGAAATTCATGTAGGTATTTAACAAAGGAAATATTTTTTATATATCATAGGACAGTCTAGTACAAGCGTACTGCATTTAGGAACACTAAGTCACGTGAGAACATAGTATATATACACAGATAAATACTGAGGTGCATTTAAGAATATATTTATATTGACAAGCATTAATATGTATAATATATGTGTGCGTGGGTGTGGCTGTGCACATATGTACATATGTACGTATGTGTATATATATATATGTATGTGTGTGTGTATGTGTGTGTATCTATGTATCGTTTCTTGTTTAGCATATTCCCTTGACACATTTTCCTAATCCGTTATGAAATAGGAAACGGTATCTTGTTCCAAAGGCAAAAGAAAATATTCATTTGATTGGCAAATATATTTCTTTATCTAATTACCAACAAGGAAGACACAACTAGGAATAGCTTAGCTGTGAGAAATATTCAGTGGAAAATTAAACTAGATTTCAGTAGAAATTGCCCGCGTCTGAAACCTGAGAAAATGAATTATTTGCGTTTTATCCGTATTCAGTATTGCAATTTGTTGAAAGGATTAGAAAATAAGGCTGCCAATAACCTAGATTGTCAAAGTTATTTTGATTCTCAAAGTTTTTAACATTCTTGTTCAAAAACGTATGGTCTTCTTTTTATTGGTAACGTTGATGACGACGACGACGACGACTGCGACGGCGAAAGTGACTATTACCACAATGACGATGGTGGTGATGGTTAGGGTGAAGATAAAAAAGATAAAGAGTATGCTGAATATAATGGTATTTACAAGAATCCTTAGGATGATGATCATGTAGATGACAAGAATGATGATGATAATTATGATGACGATGACGATGATGGTGATGGTGATGATGATGATGATGATGACGATGATGATGATGATGATGATGATGATGATGATGATGATGATGATGATTATGATGATAATGATAATGATTAAAGATGATATGTATTTGATCGAATTTTAATTATTTCCTTTAAAAGAATATGAAATATTTATCCATATGCGATAAATATAATTTTTCACCGCTATAATATTTCTATCTCTCCGCTGGCGGCTATCTGCTTAACTTCGATGTTTGAGCCTGACATGCACAAGGTTCAATAAAAGTGGAAAGAACCATTTCGCAATTGTTCTTATCGCAAATAAGAAATTTGTGAAGAATTTGAAAACTTGTTTTGGAAATGAAAGTAAATTAGTATAGAATATTATGTCGGTATATGCAAATATACAGAATGGACACTTCTGGAATATCCTTAATATTATGTTAACTCAATAAGAATCTACCATCTTGATAAGAACCTACTGCAGTAAGAACTGCCATCATCATCAATAACATCAACATTAATAACATCAACATCAACTTCGATGACCCGAATAACAACAATCAACAATAGGATTATGTTACACGAACGAAGACAACATACCTGGAATTACACATATAGTACAAGGGAGCCAAACAATTCATACCGACCATACACATTGTATAGGTATTCACAAAGACCGTATGACGCAGGGATTGGCTTAAACTCACAAAGAATTTAGTCAACCATGCCAAAACAGGAACGATCTCAAGGGATTGCAGATAGTATTTACCCCAAATTCAGCCACGTGGTTATATTTCAAGCAAATTAACAACGTTAAATATAATGCTCAATATATTAGATACATTGAATTGAATTGTTTTGGAACTTACTAGATGACTGATTTCGCAACAGTTTGCCAGAAACACAGTATAACTAAATTACATTTTCATCCTAGGTTACCCAGTTTTTAACAAAGGAAATCTAACACCTGAGTATGAAGTTCTTTGTTGCCGTTGCAGCATTCAGCTACCATTCTTATGAAGCCCCTATATACGTATTTATATATATATATATGACTTTCTCACTTTCCGAGCGTTAAACTAATACATCTGTTTGTTGTTTATACACCTGCTTTCGTTTCACACACACACATATATATATATATATATATATATATATATATAGAGAGAGAGAGAGAGAGAGAGAGAGATAGATAGATAGATAGATAGATAGATAGATAGATAGATAGATAGATAGATAGATAGATAGATAGATAGATAGATAGATATATCGAGTACACACCAGAACGCAATCTTAAAATCACAATCCCTCTCATTGTGTGAACATATAATATTGGGGTAAGATGATGATATAAGAATTATTCATAGCATAATTGATAAGAAAAATGGTTTCGCTAAATGATATCTTACTCTTCACTTAAAGGTGTTGTTATGAGATTTACTTCAGAAAGAAAATATTTTATGGTTTTTCTTCGGCTTGTGGAAGAGCCTGTCAATGAAATTTGGTGAACAGAAATTTGTGAAAGCCCCTCTAGTTGTTCTGCTTTTTATATGATGGACTTTATTTTTGTCTAGTTTAATATCACCACTTGTATACTTCATTGTTGTACTCTATTGCAAGATTTCGACCCACATATCCAGTCGGAGATAAACTTCCTCTCTGCAGTCTATCAGTCTTAGCACAGCACTGATATGGTTATGGGTGTTGAGTTTTTGACTCTGCTAAAGTCATAATAAAACTGAATATAACAAATATATGTGTGTGTTAGTGTGTGTGCATACCATAATTACATAAGGCTTACATAATACATGGATTATACATCATATTTTATGAGTTATATAATCTGAAGAGTTACTCCATAATTATGGAGTAACTCTTCAGATTATATTTGTATGATACAAATTTATTGCTTAAGAAGAATAGTATTAACAGAGTGGTCGTAACTTCGAAGTTACTGTCAATACTATTTTTTTAAAGAACAAAAAATATTTTATAATTTATATATTACTTATACAAATGTATATAATATCAAATGCTACGAGACAACGCATGCGAAAACAATTAGAGACTAACAACAGTGACAGTGTCGTATCCAGTTTAGTAACGTTCATCTCAGCATAGCGGCAAACAGCATTGCAGATGGAGACCGATTTTGGCTGCGATCAAGTATATCCACTTCACCTGTATCGACCGCCAAAAGATACAGACAAACAGCAATCGAATGATAAGGTTGATAGCTGGGTAGAATACCATGAATTTGAAGTCTGTCTGAATTAACCGAGATCTCCAGCACAGATTGCCATCCTTCTGATATTAAAAAAAGCAAATAAATATGAGTGATTGCCTGATATCAAATAAACTCGGCTATAACTGCCAACTATTGAAATAATGTACTTCGCTTAGTCAAAAGAAATCAATATTTTGGGAATTAGTGCTTATAATTGATTGGAAACATGAACAACTAAGCCCCGGGGAGTCAAATGCAATTAAGACAAACAGCGGAGCTTTCCGCGCAATATAATCATAAGGTATCTTAATGAGAGGTCTAGTTCGATTGATAGTGTTGATGTGAAGGGGTATGGGGTCATGTAGATACGCTGTTATACAATAGATAGCAACTTGGCCAAAGAAAAGAAATGTGAACGTCTATTGATGGAGATTATGACAACTTCATTTTGCATTCAGATATGGTCGTTGATAATTTTGTATAAACTATTCATATGAAGATTCATTAGTTTGTAAAACAGTTGACTATTGAGCCATTAAAATTCTTTGTGGTATTGCTAATTTATTCATTGCTTAAAATTGGCAGACTATTATTTATTTGTGTTTTTTCTTCTGTATATAAATATATACCTATACATATACTTGTATGTATATATATATGTGTGTGTGTGTAGGGGGAGGTGTCAGTTTGTGTGTGTCTGTGTCTGTGTATACACACTCATACACACATATATATGCACAGTAATGTCTAGTGGGAAAGTTATGCATAACTAAATATATGTATATATATTATATGCATATATATACATATATATATAAATATATATATATATATAAATATATGTATATATATATGTATATATATGTATATATATATATATATAGAGAGAGAGAGAGAGAGAGAGACAGAGAGAGACAGACATACAGACAGACAGACAGACAGACAGACAGACAGACAGACAGATAGACAGACGGACGGACAGACAGATAGATATATAGAAGTATACTTATATACGTATGTGCGTGTGTTACCCATCACCCACGCTGTATACACGTACGCACACACACACACACACATATGGAAATATTATAACTGTATCTATGTATCTACATTAATTCTAATAACCTCTTCTTTCAACCAGCTTCTCTGTCTATGTTAATGAAGGCAATACATTTCCTGATATATGATGTGAAATTTATAATGATCTATTGTATTTAAAAATTATTTGGTTTTTCTATTGTTTCATGTATGTCATTTCATTTCTACTTCACAATAATGAAGCTTGTGATTTGACTTCATTATTAATCTTTCCTGGGTATTAATTCTGAACGTATTTTAGATTTACATAAATGGTGGAGGAACGAAGTTAGGAGAATGGTAAGATGCTGTTACTGAGTGGCCGTAAGTTGTCCCTTTACTGTGTGTAAGGTAATTTGCCAAGTAAAATGCTATAAAACGAGTAAATATATACCAGAATTTTTTATCAATGATGGACGTGATAACCAAAGCTCACAATTAGCCATGTGATATGGATGTTCAGATATTTAGAAAAATTTATAAATTGTGTTTGGAAATATATAATTCCTTAACTATTTATAAAACAGAAGATTAAGAGTCTCTCGCCTGGATTTGATGTCGATCAGTTTCTTCTGAGTTATCACATTAACAGAAATATATTTAATTCAACTGCTACCATGGAAACACAGGTAAATGTAATATTTTAGAAGATCGTTCAGTATCTCGTGGACATACAATTCCACAGCGTTCTTAGATATACCAAAGTGTTTTTGACCTGGCTACAGGTAGTACATATTGACCAGATCCATTGCCTGGAAGCACATAAGGGATCGATCATTGTGAAATATATTCCAATACCGTAACGTTTCACATATATTACATAGTTATTTGAAAATTTTCGATTAACTGAGATTATCACGACAATTAATATGGAAAGACTCCCTCTAAAAGTGCTGAAGATCGGAGGACTAGATACAAAGTAGATTATAAGATTATTTGGGTGAAATTTAAAAAGAATTTTATACTTGATCTGGGTTTCAAAACCAAAGAGTGAAAGTCATTGTAGGTAGCGATTGTTTTGTGTTTGCTCAGAAAAGTATAAATCTAGGACGGTGAATTGATACAAATGTAAGAGTGTCGAAACTGAAACGTTGTGGTATTTGATTTTACTCTGAGCTGAAATCACACCATGGCCTATTTGAGTGCGAGAATTAATCCGTCTCACAGTTTAAGCAACGTCCTTTAGCTGGCACTTGAGTGTGTCTAGCATAGGAATTTAATCCCTTCAAGCATTGATGCTAGGTCGATGGTGTGAAGATCTCTTCCACTGTCATGCCAATCTCGTAAGCCATGTAAAGGGTCATACTCCACTCTTCCATATAATTCAAAATGTATGCATATATATATGTATCTCTCTCTCTCTCTCTCTCTCTATATATATATATATATATATATATATATGTGTGTATATATATATACACTCATATATATATATATATATATATATATATGTATATATAAATATGTATGTGTATGTATATATATATATATATATATATATATATATAAAAATATATATATACATACATATGATAATGATATATAGGTATCAATATGTATACACACACACACACACACACACACATATATATATATATATATATATATATATATATATGATTTTGATTTTGATTTTGATTTTTCCAGTTTCAGCTAATGAGCTGTGGCCATGCTGGGGCACCGCCATTTGGTTTGCTACACGGGTTTACCTCACGGATGCTTTTTAGCAAACGCCATCTGATGCATGAGAGAGTTCGATGCAGCTGCCCTCATCTGCACCTCCTGCCGTGAAGTTGGTTCATCCGGGACACCTGACAGGAAGAGATCCAGTCCTGCTTTAAAGACATCCGCATCTACACCATGCAGGTTCCTCAGGTTCTTCGGGAGGACATTGAAGAGCCGTGGGCCTCTGAAGCCCAGGCTATCACAATATCTTGTCCTACATCTTGATGGCAAATTTGGAGTCCTTGGTACTACGCAGTGGCGTCCGGTTCTGGCGTTTGTGTGACTCTCGATGCCAAAGTCTGGGACAAGACCTTCCAGGATCTTCCAGATATATATTATGGCATATCTTTCTCGCCTACGCTCCAGAGAATACAGCTTTAATCTCTTGAGTCTCTCCCAGTAGCTCGTATGCTGCACAGAGGCTATCTTCTTCGTGTAGCTTCGTTGGATCGCCTCAAGTTCTGTGATCAACTTGACACTGGATGGTGACCATAGCTGAGAGCAATAGTCAAAGTGGCTTAGGACAAGTGTCTTCCAGAGGACCATCATGGTTTCTTGTTCTCTTGTTCTAAAGGTTCTAAGAATCCATCCATCCAGCCGTCTGCATTTCATTGTCAGTTTAGCAACATGTACATGAAAGGTCGCGTCATCACTCATGTGAATACCCAGGTCATGCACTGATTGTGCCTCTGGGATTGCAATCCCTCCGGGTCCAGTGTATTCATTGGGTATTGCATTCAGTTTTGCATGCTGATAGTATAAAGCTTGAAACTTTTCAGCATTGAACTGCATGCTATTCTTTTCAGCCCACTTGTATATTTCGTCCAGCTCACATTGCAGGTGCTTAGTGTCTTCAGGGTTCTGTATTGCCTGTGAAACTTTTGTATCATCTGCATAACTTGTGATCGTGGCTCTCCGCGTGGTCCCAAAACAGTGCCCTGTGGAACACCGCTCACTATTTGCGTGCTAATGGAAGTGGCCCCATTGGCTGCTACCACCTGACTTCTATTCTTCAGAAAGTCATGAAGCCATTCTCCTAGTTTTCCAACTATGCCAAGATCACGCAGTTTGTGACATATCATTCCATGATCGACTTTATCGAAGGCCTTTGCGAAGTCGAGATATATGACTTCCACATTTGAGTGGTTGAGCAGTTGTTTCAGCACCCAGTCATAGTGCTGCAGGAGCTGAGTTAAGCAGCTTCTTCCTGGTCGGAAACCATGTTGGGTGTCAGGCAGCAAGTCATTTTCTTCAAGGAAGGTGATTAGTTTCCTTCTGACTATTCGTTCCATGACCTTGCTGATGTGTGAGGTCAGAGAGATAGGTCTGTAGTTCTTGGCCTCCGCTCTGCTACCTCCTTTATGAATAGGGCATATTTTACCTTCCTTCAGTTTTCTTGGAAGTTTGCCAGCTGCAAGGAAGCTCTGAAAGAGGAACTGCAGTGGTCTTGCTAGGACTCCCTTACATACTTTTAGGAGGATTGCCGGGAATCCATCGGGGCCAATAGCTGAGTCTGTTTTCATTTCATCTATAGCTTTTATTACATCGTCTTCCTTTATACCGATGTAATTAATCGTCGCCGCCTCTGATTCTATATCTGCAGTGGTAAAGACGTTAGTTGGTTTGCTGATTTGGAAATGCCCAAGGGGTGGAGTGAAAACACTCTTGAATTGTTCATTCAGTATTTCACTTACCCTCATTGGTTTTCCTGTGAGTGTGCCATTCTTTTCAAGGAGTGGCCCTATCCTACAGTGCACCGTAGCTGTTTCTTTGGCATACCTGTAGAAAGCTCTGGGGTTAGTTTTTATGTTGTCTATAGCCCAGGCTTCTTTGTCTGCTCTTTCCTTCTCATGGGAGAGTTGCAGACAATTTTCAATTTCCAACAGTTTTATTTTCAGGCGGGACTTTTCACTGCTTTCAATTTGTTTGTTTAGGCGATTTGAAATTTTTGTACGCCGTCTCATTAAAATTTTCCTCTCTCTGGGGATTTTGTTCTTGTGTACAGTGGCCTTTCTCTCTGGGACACATTTGTAGCATATGGCTTGCATTACAGACATGAATTGTTGAAGTATCATGTCGATGTCCGGCGAGGAGAGACATTCAGGCCAGTTTTGTTTTAGGATCTCTTTCTCAATTTGTTTCCAGTTTGCCTTATTGAAGTTCAAGCTGGAAAGATTCTGAGGGTTTCTTGTAGGCTGCATGTCCGTGCTCTCTTTTGGCCCGTACATGGTCAGCTCTACCATGTTGTGATCCGAGAGTAGTGTCGGTGTCACTTTCACATTATGGATGAGATCCATATTATTTGTGAAGCAGAGATCCAGTGTGTTACCTGCTCTGGTTGGTTGGAGTATTACTTGCTCCATGTACAGGGTGTTGATGAGGTTCAGGAGGGACCTCGCCTGTCCTCGTTCACATCTTGTCATTCCTGGGAGAGAAAGGCCCTCGGGCCATCTGATATTGGGTAGATTGAAGTCTCCCATGAGAAGTACACTTATGTGTTGTTCTAATGTGATTCGAACTTCTTCTATTTTTAAAAGGCAGTCCTCAAACTTGCCCATATGACTTGGGGCATCTGGAGGGCGATATGTAGCACACACAACTACATCAAGTTGCCTTATGTGTACAATTAGTGTGTCACACACAGAGTTTGAGTATGACAAAAGGACCTGGGGTGTGAGGTCCCCACGGATGTACATAGCAACTCCTCCATATATATATATATATATATATATATATATATATATATATATATATATATAAATAAGTATATGGATGTCTATATGTATCTATCTCTCTATCTATCTATATACAGTCGTCTAAATTACGTAAAAAATAAAAATAATATTGCTGATATCTAATCTTAACAGATATATGTATAGAAATTACATAAAAAATATCTTGGAATACTAAAGAGTAAGTTTATGCAATAAACATCGCCATTGGCTTCAATCACAGCCTCCAGACGACTTCGGAATCTCCTGCAAAGCTTCTGGACAGTCCTCTGGTTTAAGTTGGTGAATGTTGCCATAATCCTTGCCTTCAGTTCACCTTTGGTGTTACAAAGAGTTTTTATTGGTCTCTCGCTCAACTGCTCCCCACACATAATAAAGAGTATTAAAGTCTGGGGACTTAGGGGACCAAATATTAGGGGTGATGTGGTCGCAAAAATTGTCTGACAGCCTTGACTAGGTTCTCCTGCTTGTGTGGCATGGTGCAGAGTCCTGTTGCTGGACGTGGGTTCTTCCAGCAGCCACCCTCTTGACCGGCACTTGATATAGGTCTCCGTCTTGAGTGTGAGGCCGTGTGGGAAGATGAATGGAAGCATAACGTCTCCATCACTAATGATCACTCCAAACACCTTGATGTTCAGTGGAGCTTCCGGCGTGTATGCCAAGCAGTACGGCATGTCGTTTCAAAATTGCTGGCAGAGTGAATTGTGACATTGAGCCGTCTTTCTCGCTGACGGTATCCAACTGACCCTACTATACTGTGTAGTCGATAAAACCAAAAACAAACTATGTGCATGTGCGAAATTGAACGTATAAAACGACAATCTACACATTGCACCCTATGTATATGTATATGTATATGTATATGTATATAGGTATATGTTCACACATACACACACACATGTATATATATATATATATATATGGTATGTAGTTATGTATGTATTTATATGTGTATGGAAGTAAGGAATGTAGTGAATGTATGCCTGTCGGTATGACTGGAATTCCGTAAAGTGCCATATTTGGTTTTGTAATGCTAGATTTGGTATAACTGCAAATACTCTTTAATTTGGGGAGTATTTTAACAGAAATTGTTTGTATTTCGAGATTTCCCAAGACACTGTACGCTAGCATCAGTATTTTATCGAATACGATAATGAAATGATATGGACAATGGATTTTGCATTATAAATTCTATCATCATTTGTTCAACAGAGTAAAAATTGATAGAAAAAAAAATTGAATAAAATGTTTTGAAATTTCTATAATGAGTTAGGGTTGGGGAACTAAAGTCAGGAGTGGTTTATCAAGTGAAGTGTTTGGATGTGCAATAGGCGAATCCAGTCACTGTGAAAAATCCTCTATTGGACATCTGCCAATGATCTTGGCAGTGTTTGTGCCAGTGTTTCTTGCAATTTCTATGTCGGAGAAATAATTGCTTTCCATCTACTCTTTCAGCCATCATATTCTTTTTCGTAGTGTGTTTTTTTTTTTTTTAATCTGCCAGTCTATTTCTCAGGAATACATCAAGATTTAATGAATCGTCCTTGAAACCCTACATTTATATGAGATAGTTTATTCGTTCAAATTCCTTTTGTTTCTTTCTAATTTTCTGTTTGTTTTGTTTTAGAATTTTATTTTTATTTTTATCATAGCAATCTAGTTCAATACAAAAACATTCTCTGAAGGACTTCATTAAAACTTGGAAAATCGTAGGAAAGTTTAGAATCTGTTTTAATTTGGGAAATAGTTTTTGTTTTATTTCACAAATATTTAGAACGGTTGATATGTGATCAGAATCATGGATTCAAAAGAATAGCGAAAAAAATAATAACCTGCAATAAAATGATGTTGTTTACAACAACTCATTAATAGATATCTTGGATGAAATATGATGGGTTCAGGGAATATAGATGGCAAGAATAGGAAGAATATGCTTCTTATAATGGCAATAGGAATACACTCATAGACTTCAATATAACACAACCCAGAATTGTTATTATTGTAGAGCCAGCAACACTTACATTGTGATTCAAGGTTACCTGTCACACAATGAAAGAAAGAAAGAAAGAAAGAAAAAGAAAGAGAGCGATCGAGAGAAAGAGAGGGGGGTAAAAAGAAAGAGGAGAAGAGAGAGAGAAAGCGTGAGAGAGAAAAAGCGAGAGAGATAGAGAGAGAAAGAGAGAGATAAAAAGAGAGAAGGAGAGAGGTAAAGAGGAAAGGGAGAGAGAGAGAGAAAGAGCAGTCGGAACGTTCACCCTTAATTTAAACTGTATTGAACCTTTCAAAACCTCATAGAAAATTGCCTCACTCTCGATTGTAGCAGATTCTAGAAGCTCACTAGAAATGAAACTTTTTTCCGACAATAACGTGCAGTGTTATCTCATCCTTTCGACATACTTGAACTCGACATTTGGTAAGTAAAGTTTTATTGTTGAAAGTCGAAGAACAGAGAGGAAATCTTATCTCATGTGGAATTAAAGAAATAGCTGAGGTTTCATCCTTCTTAGAAATTTCTTACGAAGGAAATGTCTAAACACATTCTTCAATATTTCGTCCTGTGGTAAATTCTGGATTAGGTGCTGGCAAAATGCCTGAAATTTCTGGAGAGGTGGGTAGTCGGTGGAATTTGATCTCAGAACGTAAGGACGGACGAAATGCTACAAAATTTTGTCCGGTGCACTAAAGATTCTCTCAGCTCGCCGCATTATCCTCTGATAAGTATTCCTTTCTAACATAGGCAGAAAAACTGAGTATTTCTAAATCTCTCAACGACAGATCCAGTTACAGTACTCTAAAGTAAAGATTATTTGGCAACATAATGAGGCGGTCCCGGTTGGGGCGAATGTTACTGTTATTTAGCTCCAGGAAACATCGTCCGCAGCTGGTTACACGACACACTGTGTCCTTATATTTTTTAACAAGGGAGTGTAAGTGGGGATGCTAGACTCTCTTGTTCAAAAATATAAGAACGCAGATAGTGTGTCGTATAGCCAGCTGGAGACGATGTTTCTTGGGTCCAAATAACAGTAATATTCGTTCCAACGGAGATATCCATATAATGTTGCCAAATAATCTTCACTATGTACACATACACACATACATACGCATAGGGTTTGTATTGACTGTCTGAGGAAAGAATACTCTGTGCCATAATAGACATTAATAACAATTATATTTTCAAATATTCGTCTATTCATTGATTAATCCCACCTGTATGTTTCCATAGAATTTAACAGATATTTCATACTATAAGACACAGATTGGCTTTGTAAAAATAGACTATATCTTCATGTCAAAAACGTATCGCAGAGAAAGCAAAATAAATGAGATGCATAGTCATACAGTAAATTAAATTTAAATTTAGAATCGTCGATCAGAAATTGCTAAGAATTTGATTTCTGGTCGACACAATTCACTATTTTACCTTTGTGTAGTTGAGAATATATTTGCGTTGTTTTCCCTCAATTTCACACGCACACGTATATATATATATATATATGCACACACACATATACATACATACATACATACATACATACATACATACATATACATATTATGGCTGCCCCCTCGTTATTGAGTATGGCCATTGCACGAAGCTTAACTGTTACTAGTGCTGTGATCGAATGTAACCCAGCCAAAGATCTACATTGTCTTGTACAGAATTGGCAACTAAAACCTTTACCGGTAATAGCCGGCTGTAGTTGTAACTGGGCTTCATTTACCTTTGCATGTCGTTTAAGTCCTCCTGCCGAATTACACTTTCTTCCACATGCCCGACAGATATGATTAGTATGGTGTGTTACACCACCACCAGTGGCCAGGTTGTCACTCATCTGTCTCGCTTTATGGCTACAAAGATGACTCTTGAGTTCAGCTTTAGTGAGGCTGGGTCTTGCACAGACACTGCATGTCAGCACCATAGGAAGACCCTTCCCATCTGGAAGTGTATCAGCGATGCCCTTCCTGACATCCCTCCTTACTTTCTCATGTGCAACTCGAGATTTCTCAAAAGTGGCTGTTCCCTCGTTTATATATATATATTTCGGGAAGGTCATCTTTTGTGCCAAATAATCACATGCACTATATATTCATTCTTCACTTGTTTGTTACTGTTCTTATTTTATTATATTACCTCATGTCCATTGTCCAGAAATCTTTCGTCACATATCTGTGACCTCTTCAGCCAGTTAAAATAATAAAATAAGAACAGTAATAAACTAATGAAGAAAAATATATAGTGCGAGTGTTTATTTGGCAAAATAATGACCGTCCCGGAATACAACAATATCTGTTTCAACGCACGATTTCACATCAGAAATGTTGCACAAAGAATTGTTAAACGTAAAGAATTGAGATACTGGGAAGTCAACTAAAGTTGCTGGCGATTATCTAAGGGCTGTTCGGTATATGTTCTGTGTGGTGATTTAGGTTGCATTCAGATGTGAGATAAAATTTGAAGGTATGAAAAAAGCTGTGGTTGCTTGTACCTCGGGCCTCATTATTCTTCTTTAGTAGATTTGAAGAGTTGTGTTTTAATATTCGGGTTGCCTGAGGTCAACGTTGCCTTTCATTCTTTCGGGGCCTTGTACCTAGAGGAGAAAAGAATATGTGGAATGCTTTTTTGAGGCATAGCGTACAGGCTGAGCGTTGACTCTGGTATTGAAGTCCTGAATCTGTTATGGACCATGACAAGTTATATGGAATATTCCTATTTTTGAGATGATGTATGTGACTGGCGAGGGTTGTGGATTTACTGTGTTATATACATATATACATGTATATATCTGAATATATGTGTGTATGTGTATTTATAAGCACACATATAAACAACTTAAACTCAGAAGAAACAAATCCAAATATGCATTGTATCATGCAATTAGTAAATATATTTGCAACTACTCAAAGGTAAACCGATGAATTATTTGGACCAGAATAATAATGTCTGACCGACGCTTCTAAATTTAAATTTCATTTATTGTATGACCATGTGTCTCGTATATTTCGCTTTCTCTGTGATACGTTCTTGACACGATGATAGATTCTATTTTTACAATGCCAATCATTGTCTTATAGTATGAAATATCTGTTAAATGCTATGGAAACATACAGGTGGGATTAATCAATGAATATACTAATATTTCAAAAGAAATAATCTAAGAATAAAAGTCCTTTGAACAAATTTCCCAAAGTAAAATGTATCCTTATAGGTTCATGTTCCATTCTTAGATTAAACAAAAATTATTGGATATACACCAGAAAAAAATTGTTAAATGTGTGGATTCTGGCGAAAATTTCTCATAGATATATTCTTAAAAACTTCCTTTGAATATGTAGGAATGGGCATTTTTCTGGCTTTCACTTTTCTTTTCTGTAGCCAAAAGAGAAGTTCACAGGAAGACCAAAGATTTTTTTTATTGATTATGAAAACTTCAAAGGTATGATATCTACAAAGCAGTTTTCTCCGTTTTGTCTTAAACAAGAGAATAAAAAAAACGCGGAAATAAATATAAATATAAAAGTAATATCTATTTGTTCAGAATGTGATATGACAAGCATATCTTGCAAAAACAGTGGTACCGAAGTGTAAGATTTCTGTCACGAAACACATTTTAGCTCGTTGTCTCTTGTATCAGTTTACTACACACATTGCCGTAATATAACAGAGTTTGAAGTCCCAATAGAGGGATCACTGAGCTACTGCTAAATCCCAGAATTCCTATGTGTCTTTTGCTTCAAACATTATTTTGTTGTATTTCATGTAACGGTTTGGAAGCATTCTAAAGCATTTGGGTAGGCGAAGTGATTATCTTTTTTTCATTTGTAGCAGTGTTCTTCTACTAAGTCTCCATATGTTGTTGTGAATCAATTTATTATTACAGGGTAGCATTTAATTCCTAATCTAAACTAGGGAATTATAGTACGCTAGTTGTCATCTTAGGGAACAGTTACAGAAGCATGGGCGGACTGTTTTATACTTCAGATAGTTTCTAGTAATCTACGTCATAGTTTTGTTTCCATTGCTAAACCTACTTGGGCAAGAATCTTCTATCGTAACAAAGGATCGACCAAAATTATGAACAAAAATTAATGTGGTAACTCATATGTGTCAGCTATATCCACATCACAGCCTGGCCCCCGTGTGCCGTTAGTTCAGTGCATTCAGTTGTAAAAAAACAGCCAAGCTATCTTCCACCAGGCTAAGCAACATGACACGGCTGCCCATCCTACTAGATTTGGCCATGTAAACACATACACACATCCAAACAAAGTGTGTTATTATGGGTGTGCAGTGCGTTAAAATTGTTTGAAAAGTTAGTACAACGAAAATTACATAAAAAGACTAAGAACAGAAATGAAGAAAACCATACTACATTTTACAGTTATTTTTCAAGGATTCAAAATATTTTTGTGAAGAGACAATAGAGAGGGATGGCAAGATGGCATTTAAAGTATAATCTGTCTGAGATCTTTGTTGCGACTTGACAGATGACAAAATACCCCGGGGCATTTTCCATCTATATTGAAGGAGAAAGTAGGAGTATTAATAATAATGTTTTAAAAATTCTGGTGAGTGGAGAAGTCAATTACATCACCCCTAGTGTTTACATGGTACTTATTTTATCGACCACGAAAGGCTAAAATAATAATAATAATAATAATAATAATAATAATAATAATAATAATAATAATATAATAATAATAATAATATATAATAATAATAATAATAATAATGATAATAATAATAATAATAATGATGATGATGATGATGATGATGATGATGATGATGATGATGATGATGATGATGATGATGATGATGATAATAATAATAATAATAATAATAATAATAATAATAATAATAATAATAATAATAACTCAAGGGCTTACTAGCGATAGTCAAACAATTCAGTGACGACATCAGAATGCAATTCGGCCTCGATAAATGTGCAAAGGCTACCTTTATCAAGGAAAAATGACAGAAACATCTAACGTTAACCTTGACCAACAGAATGTCATAAAAGAACTAGACCCAGCGGAGAGCTACAAGTACCTAGGGGTAATTGAAGGGAACGGAATAAGGCATTCAGAGATGAAGGAAAGGATCAGGAGAGAATGCTATCGAAGAGTGAGAGCAATACTCAAGACAGAGCTGAATGCAAGAAACAGGATCGAAGCAATCAATGCATTAGCTATACCAGTCGTGACTTACAGTTTCAATATTGTTAACTGGTCAATTACTGAAATATGTCAGCTCGACAGAAAAATAAGGAAACTGTTGACAATGCATAGAATGCACCACCCTAAGGCAGATACAGAACGACTCTATCTGCCAAGAAAAGAGGGAGGTCGTGGTCTTTTGCAACTGGCAATAACAATGAAGATTGCTACAATTGGCCTAGACACCTACCTGAAAAACTCTGAGGACTGGATGTTAAAACTTGTCTCAAAACATGAAAACAAGAAAGCATCATACTCAGTCACAAAACAGGCAAGGAATATCTAAGTGAATTCCGAATACAACCAATTTCGGAATTAGAGATAGATATACAAGAAACAAGCACAGAAAAAGCTAGGCGCATGAAAACCCGTGCCAAAACTGCGGCCTTAGATATTCTGAATAATAAATGGCAAGAAAAACCTCTCTATGGCAAATACCCAAAGAGAGCGAATAATGCAGATATCGACAAAGCCCTGACCCATCAATGGCTAATGGCCTCTGGCTTAAAATCTGAAACAGAGGGGTTTATCATAGCAGCTCAAGATCAATGCCTACCAACAAGAAACTACCAGGCCAACATATTAAAGAACGGCAGTAGCCCAACATGTCGTGTATGCCGACAACAAAATGAAACCATTGACCATGTTGTCTCCAAATGCAGTCTTCTAGCGCCTACAGAGTACCTCAGTAGGCATGATAGAGCTGCACAATATATTCACTGGGTAACTTGCAAAAACCTGGATTTGCCCCATGAAAAAAACTGGTGGGAACACAATCCACCTCCTGTGCTTGAAAATGACTACATCTCACTCCTCTGGAACTTCACCATTCAAACTGACAGGAAGATAGATGCAAATAGGCCAGACATTATATTGAAAGACTTCAGACAAAGAACATGCCTCCTCATTGATATGACTGTCCCAATCGATATAAACGTATCTGTCAAGACCTACCAAAAACTGAGCAAATATAAAGATCTTGAAATAGAAATCAGCAAAATGTGGAAGCTGAAGACTAAAACAATACCTGTTGTCATAGGTGCCCTGGGAATGATAGCGAAAGGGACTGATTGCTACCTAACTCAGATACCAGGAAACCCCAAAATGGCAGAAATTCAAAAGATAGTGCTCATGGGAACTGCTCATATCCTACGCAAAATACTCTCTATGTAATCCCAAGGTTTAAAACAAACTTTTTTTTCTTTAATTTATTTATTATTTTTCTTATGTATTAGACATTCACTAGTACAACACAAAAAAAAAACCCCAAATATATGGCACAGAACTTCCAACCTGTTGTCTCTTGAGGTCTCTGGGTGAGACTTGGAGCCAACTTGTACAGACATAAAGCAAAAGTCAAACATAGAATATTAATAATAATAATAATGATAATAATAATAATAAATCGTCTAGGATTACTCAATCCAAACAGATCAGGTGTTAGAGCATAACAGACAGGACCTGGTGGTGGTAGACAAGGTGCACCACATATACTATATAGCTTATGTTGCATGCCCCTTTGACCTACGAATAGTCAAGAAGGAAGACGAAAAGATAGATACAAACCTCTTAAGTACGAAATAGCCCAGCAATGGAAAATAAAGACGGTGAAGATGCTGCCAATTTTTGTTGGTTCTTTGGGAACATTATCAGAAGGCATCAAGAGGAATATAAAGGAAATTAAAATAGAGTGCCCAGTAGAACTGTTACAAAATGTTTTGCCTTCTTGACACAGCCTAAATAATCAGGAAAGTATTGTATCGTAGGCTACAAATAGTTAGCTCGCTACGTATGCAAGACTTCAGGAGCTCCAACAAAATCTATGATAAAGAGATGATGATAATGATGATGATGATAGTGAGGATGATGATAACAACAACAGCAGCAACAACAACAACAACAATAATAATAATAATAATAATAATAATAACAACAATAATAATAATAATAATGACGATGATGATGATAATGATGATGAAACAGTCTCTCATACTGTGAGTGATTTTAACAAGTTGGCCCAAGAGTACAGTATCGTCGCTCAGTTTGTTCACTAGAGACTGTGTAAAAAGTACTGCCTGGGAAGAGCACGGAAATGGTACAAACATGAACTTGAGGGCGTAACTGAGAGCAATGAATATAAGGTTCTGTGGGATCTCACAATCCCATGTGACTCCCCAATCTATGCCCGGAGACAAGACACTGTTGTGGGAGATAAAAGAAAAAAGGAAACCAAAATCATAGATATTGCCATACCTGGGATGCAAGCATAGATGACAAAGAGCTGGAAAAAGTAGAGAGAGTCTACTAGATGACGAAATTGCAATAACGTGGGCAATGAGGAGTGTAACTGTAATTGCAGTAGTTGTAAGGACACTCGGAATACTAACAACCTGATTCAAGAAGTATGCCAGAGAAACTGGAATTGACATGAGGTTAGGGCAGGCCCCAAAGCCGTTCTACTGGGGAGAGTTAGGATTTTGAGATTGGTGCTCGTGTATTGAGTGTATTCCAGGATAAGTTAACATCCAAGTATCAAAGCTTATAATTTGCAGAAAGAGATCCTGTGAGACCTCTGAAAACATGTTGCTGTCTGCTCTCACAGAATCAATCATAACGAGTAAGATCGAGAGCTCTGAGAAGTAAAATAATAATGATAATTACAAGAGATGTCAAGAAAAAACCTTAGGCAGTAACTAATAACGGAAAGATTAAACACGGGCATCTCATAGCACTAACTTAGCAGCACAAGAATTAAGGCTGAGACTGTTGGTTCAGAAAGTGTTAAAGATTTCGGAAATTAAAAACATTTCTCACAAACTACAAGATGCTCAGATGTGGTGTATAACAAAATGATGTAAACATATATAATAAACAAAATATTGGAATAAAATCATGGCTGTGTGGTAAGTAGCTTGCTTACGAACCACATGGTTCCGGGTTCAGTCCTACTGTGTGGCACCTTGGGCAAGTGTCTTCTACTATAGCCTCGGACCGACCAAAGCCTTGTGAGTGGATTTGATAGACGGAAACTGAAAGAAGCTCGTCGTATATATGTATGTATATATGTGTGTGTGTATATGTTGACAATTGATGCTGGTGTGTTTACGTCCCCGTAACTTAGCAGTTCGGCAAAAGAGACCGATAGAATAAGTACTAGGCTTACAAAGAATAAGTCCTGGGGTCGATTTGCTCGAGTAAAGGCGTTGTTCCAGCATGGCCACAGTCAAAATGACTGGAACAAGTAAAAGAAAAAAAGAAAAAAATATATAACAACACTGGTTGTTAGAATTTGGTGCTTAATTTTACAATACTTCTTGATAAGCACTGTTCTTGCTAAACAATTTAAATACTATGGATTTCTCCGAATGTAATATTAGAAAAATAACTGTCAAATGAGGCATTATCATTTGGGAACGTTATCAATCCACGTTCTGCTGCCACCAGCATTGCGTTTTATTTGTAATGAATACCACTGAGTATCCTTAAAGGGATGAAGGAAACTAGCAGAATGAGCATATTTGATAGTTGCCCATTTTTGAAATGTTAAACGTTTTCTGGTAAGATTTATGTTTACATGAGATTACAGAAAAAGATGAGTTTTAAAATCTTGTCTGCGCTACATTACTTGAAAACATATTCCCTATTATCCCAGAGGTTACGGATTTACCGCTACCATAGGATATGACTGACTATAAAAATGCTCTTTTGAAAAGAGTTAAAACGTTCGGCAATCTCTTGCAACCTATAGTGCAACACCTCCTGATAACCAGCACTACGCAGTTTGTGTAAATACACATTCTAAATATCCGTATTTTAATAATAAAACAAACATATTGAAAATGTGTACATTCTAATTACTATATATGGATAGAGAAATATTTTTGAAAATTACATTTCTCCAAAATAATAACTTATGTATTTCAGTGCATGAAAACAAGTTAGCTATTCTTTCAACATTGGAATATTTTGTCGAGAAATACGCCGCAGAGAATGTGAACAATGTTCAGGAATTAGCACCTATGATGTCACTTCCTGTTGATTTCTTCTCCAGATTAGGGTATCTTATTTTACCATTTCAATATCATTCAACATTGTAGTATAATCACAAGACAATAGCCAAAAGCTATAATTTGATACTGAAAATTTCAAAGTAAATAACTAAGCTCATTATATATATATATATATATAATATATATATATAATATATATATATATATATGACAATATATGCATACATGTATGTATATGTATATGTATATATATATATATACATACATGTATGCATATATTCTTATATATACATATATATATATATATATGTATGCATGTATTCATATAAATGCATGCATACATTCATACATGCTTACCTAATTATATAATGTATGTATGTATGTATGTATGTATGCATGTATAAGCCTGCTTGTATTTGGCTTAAGTAGCATTCATATGTACATACTTTCTAATATATATATATATATATGTGTGTGTGTGTGTGTGTGTGTGACAGCATGTGCAAAAGTGTTTCCTATCAGATTACGTAATTACGTGATTGTTACATATTCTCCAGAAACACAAAGACGCAGTCACGTGTCGCTATGCATATGTATAGCTGTATATATATGTATATATATATATAATATATATATATATATATATATATATATATATATATATATATATGCATGCATGTGTAGCATGTGCCTGTGTATATATGTGTATTTATGCACGCACCGCATGTGTTGATGTAACTGAGCGATACAGTAACATCGTGTAGTGTACTTATGTGTGTGCGCGTGCGTGCGTGCGTGCGTGCGTGGGTGGGTACTAGAACGGGTAGTCAATTCTTAGATAAGCAAATACATTCATCTACTGCACCCTTCTTCACTTGACATTTCTTTCAAGTCTTCGTTTTATTTCATTTGAAAGTATTTCAAAATTTGATATTCTTCTCCTGTATATACTATACTCCTCATTAGCCATCAATAGACTCACAAAATGACTGACTATCTATACAATATATGCGCAAACAAGTCTTTGACGTCATCTTCCGATTTACGCATAAACAATATATATTTCACAATCTCTTAAGACATATTTTGCACATGCCATTTACTGCATTAGCACTTGCATAGAACACAAGAATCAATATCAGTGCAACATTAGTTATTTCCCATTGTCTAGCGTTCGAAAGTATGTAAATTATTCTGGACAAAATTACTCATAAGTTATTTTTTATCTTGTATACATAAAATTTTTCCTTCACTGGTCCAACAAGATTCATGCTTCGTTGATGATATTTTATATGAAATCGACCTTTCTGAACATGTCTTATTGATTGTTAACTTTAAACACATTTTCTTGTAAGACTGCAAATTAATCTGCATGGAATATAAGGCACCCATATTCAGTGCGGCGAGCTGGCAGAATCGTTAGCACACCTGGCGAAAGGCTTCACGGTATTTCGTCTGCCGTTACGTTCTGAGTTCAAATTCCGTCGAGGTCGGCTTTGCTTTTCATCCTTTCGGGGTTCGGTAAATAAGTACCAGTTATGCACTGGGGTCGATGTAATCGAATTAGACCCCTTGTCTGTCTTTGTTTGTTACCTCTATGTGTACCCCGACTGTGGGAAATTAAGAAATAAATTTAAGGCTCCCGTCGGGGTTCGCTAATACTTTCCCAATTTTTTTTTTTAGTTTTTCCCAATAATTTAACACTAGATATGTCAAAGGATTATTTACATAACTGAATACATTACCCTCTACTTTCATGTATGTATGTAAGGGCATGAACACGTCCATCAATAATATAGACACATACTCACAGACACACAGACACTTACATACGCGCACAAATAAACACAGACACACATATATGCATGTGTTTGTATATATATATATATATATATATATATATATATATATATATATAAACACCTCAGCAACTTGAACCGTTACAAGCACCTTTACAATCATAAACCCCAAGATATATCAATACACACAAATATATGTATGAGTTCAATTACTTTACCATTATTTAGGGAGATCAAAATTATTTCTACTATCCAAAATCTAGCTCCAAATATTACTATTCAACTAAATGTGCCACTCATCGAATTGCAGCTAAGTACGAAAACGAAAGCTTAGCACATTATCTTCTAAACAAAGCTTTTCTTATAATTTAGTTCGCCCATACGGCTAGTCTAGGTTTGCCTTTCTATATGGTATATTAGGGGAAAACAGGAACTTATAGTATATATGAATCAGTTAGGAATATATAGTTCATTAGTCTATTCCTCATTAAAAGTAAATAAATAAATTCTCCTGAGAAGGATTAAATAAACACCGGTTTTAACGAATAAAGGAAGCAATTTGAGGGTAAAATGACGAAACGAGTGAGCATGTGCTAGGAGTCTTTGATTTTGTCCTACACTTGCGGTCAACATGGAACCTCAAAAGATACGTAAGTATGTATATATATGCACACATACATACATATATATATATCGGAAAATAAAGAGGGGGGAAGAGCAATTATTAGAGGGGTGCGTATATTTGTATGTCTATATATACATACATATGTATATATGTGTGTTTATACACACACACATATACATACACATATATATATATATACATACATACATATGTATATATATATGAACCACTTCATTCATTTGTTTGGTGTAAAGATATATCCATAAAATCGTAGAGAAGCGGGTATATTGTTATTTTTAAGTTCATGCTATTGTGAATGTAGAAAATGATAAATATGGCAAGCTGTTAGCAAGAAAACAAAAGATAGAGAAAATAAGAAAATCAAAGCTTTGAAATCCAAATGCTAGGAAGTGTATGGGTGACTAAGATAAAGAGTTTCTTTATCGCTTAGTTTCAGAAGCAAACAACAATGTAGTGCCGCTGAGTTAACTCTCACATCATAGAAGAAAGGAAGGAAATATCACTTGTTTGTTAAGCATTTCCGAACATTTAATCAGAGAAGAGTTCAGATTTTTTTTTCTATTTCAATATTGCAATAAATTATTCCTTGACATCAATGTCAGCTTCCGTGTTGAATATGTGCGTCCACAGAAGAGTAAAGTGATGTTGCATTCAGTTCAGATTTCTTTCTATTTCATTGCAATTGTATCTTAGCAACAACCGTTTGTAAAAATGATATGGAAACTTGAAGACATGACGCAAAGAACAACAAAATGAAGAACAATAACATAAATTTGTAAAATGTAAATAAACTTAAATAGCATCAGAACCATACCTCAATTTTAAATATTCATATATCAAATAAGATTCTTGCGAAATTTTAATTAATAAATATATAAAGCATCCCATTAAAATGTGAGGCATAAGAGCAGAGTAAAATGTAGTTTTTATTGAAGGAGACATTGTTTCAATTCCGAGGTCATATCGACAATTTTGCTCGCCAAATTTTACTTGTTTCAAAACTCATCGATTTTTTGAGTTCGTATTTTATAGTTTCTTGAATCTAAATGGCAAATGTAATGTCATGAACTAAAAATCATCAGGGATGGCTAAAAACAAACAGGAAGTGTTTAATAGGATAACATCTGGCAACTGTACAAATTTGTAGATAGTAAACGAGTTATTTATATATATGCCCTAAACTGAGCATATAACAACAGAGTACGATTTACATATGTGCAGTGATTGTGATTGGAAAATGCTTGTTTACAGTTATATTCGGTTTAAGTAATCGCTTCTTTTCATATTTCCTTAATTCCCTGAATCGGAATAAACTTGTAGTTGTCAGCATTGAAAGGGATCATCAGAAAGCTCGTGCAAACAACTTGGTATTCTTTTGTGAGACAGAGTATACAAATTTTAGTTGCATAGTCAATAGTAAGGAGAATTATAAGTAAATCAGGGCTAAAGTGGGTTTGTGTAGAAATGCTTACTAATCAGTTAGAAAAAATAGAGAAAGCAGGGGATGATGGGTATAATATGTGAATTCGTAGACACGCAAAATCCAGTTATAAGTACTGAAGATGCACAATCATTCGAGCAGTGTTGGCAAACAGTTGTCTGCAACATGTACAACTACAAACTATGTAGACATCTGTGAATATATTATACACATCGAAATAGTGAAGATGTCATTCACGTTGACACTAGACACTTCGAATCATCTCTGCCAAAATTCTTATTATAGAATATAACTATGTTTATAATAGAGTTCTAACTAGATTCACAACCAACTGTATCTTTGCTATCAGCATTAATTTACACCTAGGTTTTCTCGATTTCTAACAAATTAAACAGCTGGTGCCAAGGAAAGTGCTTTCCTTGGGTTCACAAAATAAAGTCGAAAATATTCGTATTTAGCTCATACATTCCCTTACACTTGGCTCAAACTAATTAAAACATCTGCTATAGAAATGAAATCCTAATTGATGCATATCATATCTTTGGTATATTGTGAACAGAAATACAATATGCTTGTATGACAGACTGCATTTAATTTTTGAGTGTAATAATTACTTTTCTGTTTAGAGACGACGCTTCAGAGTTCCAGCTGAAGGGGAATATGAAATTGTGAGAGTCATTACCAGTTTTAATTATGTTATTTGAGCAAATGAGGAACCAAAATCATATTAATGAGCTGATTTATTGTCATAGAGTAATCCATAGTGTAGTGCGAATTTAATATAAATCTCACACCTGCTTCTTTTCAACACACTTAAGACAATTACATTGATTTTCACGTATACAATTTCATTGACAGTCAATCATTTCAGTTCGTGGACGTTACAGTGAGATAGCTTTAAACGGCATTAAGTAAATACAATAATTTCCTATAATGGAAATTTCACTAAAATATTACATCTGTGTATGTATATATATATAGAAATTCTATACACACACGAAACAGATACACACACTCACACACACGTG
Organism: Octopus sinensis; assembly: GCF_006345805.1. Lineage (NCBI taxonomy): Eukaryota > Metazoa > Mollusca > Cephalopoda > Octopoda > Octopodidae > Octopus > Octopus sinensis. The sequence continues at coordinate 32,371,858 of NC_043009.1, read as the reverse complement.
CTTATTTACATACATGTGTGCGTGTCTGTTTGTGCATGTGTAAGTGTTTTGCTGTTACATGTTTCAGTTAGAAGTTGTGGCCATGCTGGTTGCCGTCAGTAATGATAATATTAGTTTGTTTCTTTTATGTCATTTCATTCTCCACGGCGCCGCCCCCGTATTTGGCTTTCGTGAATGGGAACCGTGGATAACGACGGCCTTGGTTTGCGTTTCATTTTCACATATTTTCCTGTATTTATATATATGCATGGACATATGTAAATATAATTCGTGCGTGTAAATATAGGTATACATTTGTATTTATGTATGATATATATATATATATATATGAAGAGTGAGAGAGAGAGAGAGAGACCGATAACCAGAAAAATGGATCATATATTCATAAAGCTGGGATTCTGTGACGAATATATCAGGTCATCCCATAAGTTCTGTCCGATTTTACCATTTTTTTAAAAATTGAATGAAATTTAATAGTATTTTATGGAATTAAAAATTATTTTTATGCATTTGTGTACATTTAAACTAATAAAATATTATTTTACAGAATAATAGAATTTAAATTTCTTTGATTAAAACCCTTTCTAACATGAAAGTATCCAAAGTGCATTTAATACACATAATGCTTTATGGATATAAAAAAGGAAACTCTGAAAGCGAAGCGACTCGAAACATACACACAGTTTATGGGAAAGAATGCTTGAATGAAAGAACTTGCAGAAGATGGTTTGCAAAATTCAGAAGTGGAGATTTCAGCCTTGAAGATGAAGATCAAACAGGACGTCCAGTTGAGTTTGATGATAAGTACTTTGAGGCTTTACTTGAAGAAAATCCTGCATTATCAGCTGAAGAATTGGCAATAAATCTTCTTTCATACCATACAACTGTTCGTCGTCATTTTAACAAATTTGAAAGGTTCCTAAACTTGGAAAATGGGTGCCTCTTGAATTGTCCCAAATCAACCACAAATCCTGTGGTGACATCCGCTCTTCTCTCCATTCTCACGAACTCATTTCACACTTTTTTGGATAAACCTTGTGACTGGTGACGAAAAAGGGATCTATCGAAATGTTAAACGTCGAAAGCAGTGGCTTGATAAAAGGGGAAAAGATCAACCACAACCGAGAAGGGAACTTCATGGGAAAACGTTCTTCTCTCTTTCTGGTGGGAATGCAAAGGGGTAATTCACTTTGAATTGTTTCCACCTAATGCAACAATCAATGCTCAAGTCTACTATCAGCAATTAGAGCATTTGAAACAAGTTTTGAAGCACAAAGACACGCTTTAGTGAATCGAAAAGGAGTGATGTTTCATCAGGACAATGCGCGATGCCACACTACAAAGATCACATCACAGAAGTTCGAAGAGCTTGGTTGGGAAAAAATTCCTCGTCCATCTTTTTCTCCCGACCTTGCTCCTTCAGACTACCATTTGTTTCGTATATTACAGAATCATTGGATGGTGGAGGGGATAATAACTTTCGCAAGCCAGGAGGAGGTCGAAACTGACATTTCAGAGTTCTTCGCTTTGAAACCAAAAGAGTTTTACATTGATGGGATTAAAAAGCTTGTAAATAGATGGAAGAAAGTCACTGATAATCAGGGAAAGTACATTGATCATTAAATTTCAATTAAATTTAACATTTGATCACTTCACTTGTTTTCTCTATCAAAAATATTGGACAGAACATATGGGATGACCTGATATTTCCACATGGATATTTCCACCGGCCTGAAGAAGGATTGCGCATTTTTGCGAGCTGAGTAGACTTACTAGAGCGAAGTTAAATGAACTGTTTTGTTCGACAACAAAACGCCTCACCCGGTCCAGGAAGCGTGCCTCTCCCCACTCATACATGTTGTTGCATGAGTGTGAGGAACAGTCACGCATGTAGATGCACGTACACATATGTTTGCAATTACATAGAGGTACGTATGAATTGTCATGTGAACTATGAAGAACCTGCTCGCTATGCGGCATGCACCTGTGTATATATATATCATTCGTATTTGAATATATGTTTATATGTCTACATATATGTGCAACCTATGTTTATGTGGCCCAATGCTTTGACTTGTCAACATGTACAAGCGCCTGAATATATGTAAGTCTATACGCGTGGACTTTATATACTCTATGCTGAACTTCTGAAATACATCACATATTTTTTTCAGTTCTATTGTTAGAATACAAATGTAAGTTCCTAATTCAGATATTTTTCACCATGTGATAAATTTTCCTTGTGATAAGAACGGTTTCTACCTTTCTGTTGGAAGCGTGCTGAGAAAGATCGATATGATATCCCCCTACATATAACTTATACAAATTTCTGACAAACCAGAATCTTCCAGATGCTGCCTTATTCTGATAGTTTGTAATCGCTGTCTCATGGGATTCATTAATGAGGTTGTATGGTGTTTTTGTAATGCACGGTCGATGCTATTTTCGTTTTATTTTAGGAAGACAGGCTGAGGACGCTCGACCTTTATTCTCTTGAAAAACGCCGCCGCCGTGGTGATCTCATTCTCGCCCACAATATCATAAGCGGAAAGTGTAACCTCTCGAAAGAGCTGTTCTTCACTCCTGCTCCAGAGCGTCGGCTGCGGGGTCATTCCGAAAAGCTCTACCTGCGACGATTTCATCTCAATCGAAGGAGAGGAGCTTTCTCCGTCCGGGTTGCGGATCCGTGGAACAAGCTGCTAAACGAGATGGTGAAGATGCCGACGACCGCTTTGTTCAAAGCCTCCCTGGACCTCAAGTGGCCTGAACTCTTTACATGAACACCACCCTGTACTTAACTCCATGTCCCCCTACATGGCCTTGCTATTTGCTTTTGAGCCAAATTAACTAACTAGCTAACTAACTAACATTACACTTATTTAAACACATTCTACTCGCACAAAATTTCCTTTCCCGTAAAGATTCACGGTCTTCTCGAGAAGGGGCCTCTGTCGTATTTCTTCAAGTCTCAATGTGTTAATCGATGCGTGTATGTACGCCTATTAGTATGAAATGCATGCATGTATGTATGCATGTTTATATAAGAATGTTTGTATGTAAGTATGCCTATAAATGTGTGTGTGTTATTTTGTATAAATGTATGTGTACGTTGTAATGACAACTAGCTGCTTCTAGTTCTCGGCTACTGTTTTTTACTGTGAGTTTATATTTATATCGCATACTAAATGTATCATTATATGCATCACTCAAGGATGATACATTTGATTCGTTTCGCTATTCATCACTACTAAATGAGAAGACTAGTGGTGTTGGCGCTGTTGCCAACACGAAGGTAATATCATTTATCTTAAGACAAGTCAACAAGTCGTGAAGTCAACCCTTCTCTCCCTGACTAACCCATTTATGACATATGCATAGCGTAGGAATAGCATATTTCAGGAGATCTGTTTTCTGCAGTCTGGTGTCCAATATGTAATGCGCTTGAATCATTTGTTGTCAATTTGGACCTTCTTTGGTGTTTCTGGACACCGAGAATATTACACATTACCCATTGTCGCTTCTCTATCGCGAACTGATTATATCTCATTCTCACACATTTCTCTGTGGGCATGGTGAACAATACCATTGGCTTCATATTTTGGCGGCAGATAGCAAGCAAGATCGGGGAAAGAGTGTCAGTACTCAGCTAGTACTTACCTAATCAAACCCGAAAGGATGAAAGTTAAAGTCTACCTCGGCGGAATTTGAACCTAGAACGTAAAAATGGGTGAAATGCCTCTAAGCATTTTGCCCAGCGTGCTAACGCTTCTACCAACTCGCCGCCTTAGTGTTAACTATAATATTTAAAACACAACTGTGCTCCTGTTTCAAAATTTCCTTTTTTATCAGGATACTTTTTACTCACTTATTAATCTTCAAAATTTCATTTCGATAGAAATCTTCCAAGATTTTCGCCATCTACAATGTTTTCTCATATTTTTTATTTGGTTGAATCAACTTTTGAGCCAGTCGTGTATCGATGGTTTTATTATAAGCAGGGTTATTGTGGAGAAATGCAAATGTGTCTATGCACATGCGAGTTTTTTTTTTCGGAGTTATATGATTAGGATTACTTCTAAATTCAAAACATTGGAGGAATATCTTTATCTCAACTGTTGTCTGTGACATCTAACAGACAATCTCTTGCAATCTTTTATTATACAAACTACTAGATAGTACTGTTAGCAGATAATAATATTTTAAAACTCTTATAAATATACCAAAAATAAAATCTGGTTAGAGTTTATACAACCGGCAACATGTAGCTTCTATTCAACAACTATTGGGGGAAAAACACGTTAGAGAAACAACGTCTATTAAACATCATACACTGTATGAACACAATATGTAACTAATTCTTCTGTTACTATGCAGTTACTGCAGCATAGCAACAAATAATCAGACATCAGTAGGCAGCTGGTGTAAAGTAGAAAGAAAGAAGTAACAGACACTATATACAAATAGATGATTAGTAGTCTTTATGCATCCTCGTAAACGTTAAGCCTTTATCTTGATGCATCAACATACCTAATATCTTTGCTCATAAATATACGTTCTAGTGTTAATAGAAATGAAAACAAAAGAGCGTTTCCTGATTGTTGTTTATTATAACAGCTATAATAATACGGAGGAAATACTTTAATCAAACGAAATAGTAAAAGATCTAGAAATGTCTTAACGAAACAGTTTTCAAGATGAAACAGAAGAGATTAACAAGAAAATAAGTGAAAAATTGTAAATAAAAGAGTGAAAGTTTGACAAGGGAGTTGGACCGTTTTTCAGTAAGACACACACAAACACGTACAAAAGTCACACATATATGCATAAATAATATGTTATATATAAATGTGCATATATATATATAAATGCATATACATACATACATAACACACATATATATATGTATATATGTATATATATGTATATATATATATATATGAGTATATATATATATATATATATATATATATATATATATATAATATATATATATATATATATATATATATGTATATATATATGTGTGTGTGTATAGATACAATGCATATTAATTTGCACATGCAACTAAACTCAGATGCGTTTGTTCGAACGCCGTAGGCAGCAGAAATCGTCCTGAGAAATCATCTCGAATTGATACAAAGTTAGATGTGCAAACTAATATTCGTTACAAATGCTGCTTCCGTACTAATACCTAATATATATATATATATATATATATAATATATATTATATATATATTATATATATATATATTATATATATATATATATATATATGTATATATATATATGTATATATATATGTATATATATATATATATATATATATATATAATATATATTATATATAATATATATATTATATATATATATATATATATATATATATATATATATGCATATATGGGTATAGAACATTACAAAACGTAGACAACATGAAATACTAAAACTTCTTTGCGAACAACGAGAGAAACAAATGGAATACAAGACAAGTAACACAAAGAAAGATCCTTTATCAGTTGTCGGCTGTTTATGTACTCCACATTTCGAGCAATTCACGACAATACGTGCCTTCGAAGAAACACTTGCTACCGCAAACTGGAATAAGATTTGGGATTTTGGGGAGGGACAAAGTATTCTCCATTCGAAATAGAATGGAGAATACAATTCACTAATATTTGATATAGCTGGTCACTATATATCGCTCCGAAGAAAAAAAACGAAAACAGTACATTCCTGTCAGTATGTAAAAGGATTTCGGCAATCTAAAACTTATTATTGAATTCTGCCTATGTGTGAGCGGGAATTTGCTTGTGGCTGAAATGTTAGCACAGCTATGTTGCTAGGAAGTTTCCAGTAGTAACAATACACTCCCTAACAAAACCTGCGCAACACATTCCTCAGCATTCAAAATGCAGTGGGTAGCTACAACTGCCTGGACAATTGCCACTTCACAAATCACACACTACAACCAAAAATATTCAACGATACAGACATCCATCTTAACAGCCAACTTGTAACTGTTTCAAACGTTCAGAAAATGTTGTCTAAAAAAGTATCCTTTATCAATTACTTCTTTTAATCATTGGACTGCCGCCTTGCTATGCTAATTCTTTCCAGCATTTAGTTGAGCGAATAGACAATCGTGGTCATTATTTTAAAACCTGGTACGTATTGTATCGATCTCTATCGCCGATCCGCTACGTTAGGGTGAATTAAACAAACCAGCACCAGTTGTCAAAAGGTGGTGGGAGACGAATACAACTACAAAGGTGCACTCACAGACGCGCACACACACACAAACACGCGTGCGCGCGTGGCTGTGTTGTAACAAGTTTACTTCCAATCCACATGGTTCGGGGTTCAGTCCCATTGGTGGCACCTTGGGCAAGTGTTTTCCACTATAGCCCCAGGCCAACTAAATTGACGGAAATTGAAAGAAGCCCATCGTATGAGTGTGTGAATATATATATATATATATATATATATATATATATATATATATATATATATATATATATATATTATATATATATATATGCATGTATGTTTGTATATGTATATTTTGGGGTGTCTGTGTTTGTCTCCCCACCATCGCTTGCCAACCGATGTTGGTGTGTTTACGTCCCCATTAATTACCGGTTAGCCAAAAGTGACCGATATAATAAGTACTGTGCTTACAAAGAATAAGTCTTAGGGTCGGTTTGTTCGACTAAAGATGGTGCTCCAGCATGGCGTCAGTCAAATGACTGGAAGAACTAAATGAATAAAAGAACATATATATATATATATATATATATATATATATATATATATATATACGAGGGGCCACTTAGAGTTTCCGTCTACGAAATCCATTCACATGGCATTGGTTGGCTCGGGTCATTAGCAGCTGACACTTGCCCAAAGTGTGCATGGTTTGTGGGATTGAACACAGAAAAAACTGGTGATTTTGCGCCTATATGAGAACCTCCATTCCTGTTTGAAGCACTGATGAAGTGAATCGCGGAGCTTCACCCAGTGCCACTAACTGTTTCAGTGTATCTGATGCGTGTCTGTCCATGTATGTGTGTTTGTGTGTTTATCAATCTGCTGTTATGTATTTAGAATGGAATCTATAACGATAGGTGTTAAAATAAATATCGAATTAAAACGGTTTCAGAGCGTAGGCATTGTGTCGTATATTCTGTAATTATCATCAGCGGAATGATCGATTAAAGAACTGCATGTACAGATCACGTATTTACTGTATTTTGCGCCTTGATGAATCTCGCAGCAGACGGAAAGAAACGTGCTAGAAATAATAAACAAGTAGAAAATAATTATGAATTTTTTTCTAATAAACAACAGCAAATGACTACCATATGAGAGTGCTCAATCGCGTTGGTGATCAGTCAGATTGCAATAAACATGTAAACGATTGGTTCTGTAAATATGAGAGAGTAGCACTCAGTACATTTAGTACATATATTTTAATAATACTTTTACTCAGCTGCACATGACTTAAAGTTTCGCGAGCATCTAGAACATATTCATTTCATGAGGCAAGGTGGAGTGTTTGAGAGAGATTCGAGAAAGACCTCTTAATGTTTATTCCTCTATTATTCAGCTCAGTCCACGTGGTATTTATGGTATCAAAGTGATACTAGCCATTTTCTTTAGTTTTACAAACATGTATTCAAACAGAACGTTTGCAGAAGACCGGTGCTACCTTGGCGGAATCTGCAGCCTAATATACTGAACGACATATACAGAGAGCGCTAGAGAGATAGGTGTAAGCAGTGATATCGACAAAAATAACCTCGATGCCTATATACTGAGTATGTATATAATCAACATCATGGTTGTATCTTGGACTGTGACACTTAATTCTGAAATAGCCCAATCCATTTAACTATGACTGAGGAAAATAGTGGCGCTAGTGTAACTTTGTGAAATGATTCATTCTTATGCTACATTGAATTTAACTTCTGTTTGTGCCAAATATCGTCTCATATGCTCAGAATTACTTCTGGCTTCCTTAATTTTCTTCGCCAAATTTGCCATATCATTCTGGTTGTACCTTTGATAACAAACTGTGCCATGGCATCTATGCTACAATTGATTGCTTATTAAACTCATTTCATTATTAAACTATTCAGAAGTGAAGGAATATCTTCGAATACAAGAGTTTCTGTTCAGATTTATGGTTGAATGCCTGCTAAGCGTGTCATTCAGGTATCTACACTGATGAACACTTTTCCCTTTTATCAGGGACACTCGCCAGATACAAGCATCCATTGCTTATCTCATTATTCCGATATCCATAAGCAAGTGAACGTCTATGGCCCCCATACTGTCTGATCAGATTTAACAGCTCAAAAGTAACGATATAAAATGTACGGAAGAGGAAGCCTCTACGCAGATTTCCCTCGAATTACTCATTGCTGTCTTTACATGAAGAATATTAATAGTTGGTAATGTATACATTGATATACTCAAAGACATGAAAATAAACATTGTAATGTCTTTCATGTCTGTATCGCAATGCTTGTGTAGGCCCAGATCATAGCTTGAACCAAAAAGGAATGCAATAACATATTGTATCGTTTATTTATTGCCTTGTCATAACATTTATGAAGCTTGTAACTGTAATATGCTATATGCTACTCGAATATAAGTAGAGGGTTGATTGCGTTCATCAGCAATTCAGCCATGGGCCTTCAGTTCACGAATACGATTACTCCAATATGCCACTTTTTATATTGTATTTTCAAATATATCTTCGAAGAAAAAACAAAATTTTTTTCTTTCCTTGTTCACATGTATTTGTTTAAAACGTAATCATTTCATGAAGATAACAAATAATAAACACTCTGTTCAAAAGTTCGGAATTATAAAATTATTTTATTCCAGTGAGAAATCCATATCTTTCAGAAGGTATTCAGTATGCTTAATGGTGGTGATACCATAGATGGAACATATCTATTGCTGAATATAAACAAATGTATAGGAATTGCGAAACATTTCTTCTCAAAATAGCTCGAGACCCATTGGAACAAATTGATATAAATATTTTCTTAATTCTTTTACAGATTTCGTGGACATATTTTCATTCTCTTTTTTTAATCCGTTTTAGAACTTTATATGTTTTCTTACAGCTTTTGTAGGATTTTAGAAAATGCATTATAAGCATATAGCAATCGTGTTTTATCCCCCTTGTCTAAGCCATGCGCACAGATAAGCAATTACTGTAGGCTTTTTCGATAGATAAGTAATTCTTTAAATAGAGTCCAAGTAATGAATGCTTTTACTAAGATGTAGTCTTTTTTCACTTTTCTTTCATAACTTTTCTATCTCATCTTACTGGAAATATATCTTCGCATATGTCTGCAATACAATACAAACACCATTTTTATTTAATCTTTTGGGGGGTTTAACTTTCATATTTAATATATTCTGGTAGATTGAAAAGAATATGTCGTTTCTGGTTTTATTTCAGGTTCTTTTGCTTAATATTCGTTGAGAATTTATTTCGTTGAAGCAAATTTGGATATGATCAAACTGCAAGTATGTCTGTAAGTTTGTAACATTTTAAGGTCAACTCTATATTTATAACTCGTACCTTATCGTATTGATCTAGGACACTATTTACTTTAAATTTGATGTAGGACTATTTACTTTAAAATATTCATTTAATCTCTCCAGAATTTGACCCAATTTGAGTAAAATATTTACACAGATGAACTTTTAAAATTAATAATTTGTGGCAAACACTCACGCACGCACACATATATACACACGCACACGCACACACACAAACACACACACATATAGATATGTATATATATATATATAAGCATAAATATTTCTGTTGCCGTACGGTCAGCGTAATTATATATATAAATATATATCTATTGCATTATAGCTATTATAATTAATGGAAATAGTTCCAAATAGAAACCAGATAAATGTTTTGATTATTTAATATTTTGCACTTAATAGAGTCAGAAAATGTTAGCATTATTGCATAAAAGACTGATAACGATATTATTTTAGCTGTTGGGATTGCATTTGATTGATTCATTGTATGAAAAAAACCCACTAGTAACCTACAAACAGTGACTCATTCACTTTTTGAAGAACACAAAAGACACTTTCCGACTTCCATATTTTTTTCTATACAAAAAAGCAGCTGTAATAGATTTTAAAAATTACTAATCTCTGAGCTTCTTGCTTTACTTGTATAAATTATTAACCAAAATTCTAACAAATGGCATCAACATTATGTCGGAATTTTCCAAAGAAATGAGAAAGATTTAGAAGTTGTTTTTCAACAATCGGCCAATTACAAGTCAGATACAACATCATCTATAAGCAAAGAGAACTTAAATAACCATTTCATTTAGGTTTATGCCTTCAATAGCAATGACATTCTATTGAAACTCCTGTCTTCTTTTTTATTTCCTTCCCGTTATAACAGAAGATTTTGTACAAAACATTTAATACTTTATTCTTCATAGTAATTTCATTCCTTTCTGTTACTCTTTCAAATAATACAAATCTTGCCGATTTAAGTGAACTACGCCGTATGACTCACGTTTTCGACAATATTAGCCTTTTTACTTTCCATCCTATTGAAACCTTTTCAGGATGCATTGCAGCGCAGCATCCAAAAGTTACTTTGTCGAATCCTTGAGTCATACGGCGTAGTTCACTAAAATGAGACACACACACACACAAAAAATGAAACGAATTTTAGGCGAACTAACATCGACAATGCCATCTATGGTACTATAGCAACTGACATATGTATTTGTAAAGAATATTCGAGAAGGGTTCAAGACAACCATTTCGGACGAAGTCGCAGGATTAAGTGTTGGATAGAGTTAGTTACATCATGGAAAGTACAATGTGACAATGTATAAAGTACGGAGTGATTGACTGATGCATGATACCAGCAACGAGTTATGGAGTCAACGGCAAGGTTTACAAACATGGAACATAAACTTTAAAACATGCAAAGAAATATCGCAAGTTGTATGTTAGGAATCATTTAAACGAACCTTATGATGCTTTGTAGTTTTATTTGCTTACTAAATTCAATAAATGAAAGAAAACGAAAGTAGACGATATCATAAAAAGATTATTTAAAAGAAATGGAGGCGAGAAGGGTGTTTACCCCAAGTAAATGACGATCGTTGGGCAAGAGAGTGTATAGCAAACACAGTGAGGGACAACATGTTCACACAATCAATACAGAGATAGAAGTGAATTAAATACATTTATAAACGTCGTCACATCGATGACAATGGCACAAGACAAAACCTAGTGAAGCCAGCTTCGAGAGGTTTGCATCTTGAAACTGGCACACAATAGTTGAAATTTCTGCTGCTGTTGCTGATAGTGGTGGCTGTGGTAGCGGTGATAGTAATATGGTGATAAAGATGATGATGATGATGATGATGATGTCCAAACAAGTTAATTCTGTATATAACTGATTTACATCTGTGTGTCCTATCATTCATCACTTCTGTATTCCATATCGCTTGAGCCATCAAGCTGCGGGAATATTTGTACTGTGTATTTCACATTCTTTTCTAAAATTCTTTGCATAATTTTTGAAATTTTGTAAAACAAAATAGACAAAGCGCAGAAAGAGAATGTTCCATAGTATCAACATGTCATAGATATTTACAACTTAATACCTGCAATTCTAAGTCAATGTCAAAAAACAGGAATTTCTAATTAAAATATGACAAAATATTTTCCAAATATTTGACACCTTGATGATCAATTGGTGATTTTTTTTTATGTCGTAAAGTTTGGCAGTTATTTTTGCAAATTTTTATCCTCGATTTCTGTCAGATAGATAGCAAAGTTTTAAACTAGATATAAAATAATATCCAATAAATTGTTTCTGTTATTATTTTCTTTAATTTTTATAATTTTCTACGGATATAGTTTTAGATTCATATGTAGAATTTTTAAAATGTTGAAGAAACTCATATTTACATAAAAAAATTGAAATGTTTAAACAGATTTTTGCTTTTGAAGCCATTTTTTGTAAAGATTGATGACGCAAGAGAATGAACATTACGATGAGCAGTTTAAAATATTTACATAATATATTGATTTGTTACAGAAACGAAATTTTTCAGACTTATAAAGCACAATGAAAGAGATTATATGGGAATAAACATGAATAATGCGCGTGAAATTGTTGCAACAATGTATGCAAAATAGAACCGTGACATCTCACTAACAGCTTTACTTTGCTTGAGGGATACATATAATAGATTATCATGTGATACGTGGATTTTGGTGCCAAGTCAGAGAAAGAAGAAAGCGACACTTTCTTCTATATCTGGAGTCTGTGTCGTTGACATTTCAATGTATACATTCTGATAACTTAGAGGAATTTTAACTGCAAATTCTAAAAGTGAGCTGTAGTTACCGGTGTTTGGATTATGAAATCTTTTTTCTAACGTATGAATATTATAATTTAACAGTTGATT
>NC_043009.1:32336862-32354362 GCF_006345805.1 Octopus sinensis | reverse complement strand
TTGCTATAAAAATTATCGTATATCAGATAGTATGACCTGAAAAATTCAAGAACTTTATAAATCCATAAACCAGGTAATTTCGAAATGTTATAGAAATCGGGTTCATTGCATTTAAAGAAGAAGCCATTCCTTCATTTGACACAATGGGTACTCATCTCATAAATTATTTCCCCAGCTTTATTTCAGAGATGATTCTTAAATAACAAAATGTTCCCCGTTCCCGGATCTTCATTTGAGCACTTTAAAAACATCAGGTTAACTAATATGACTCCCAGATTTTAGGGCAATTGTGATCGCTAATTTATTAAAGGTTTCTCTTTAAGAGACAAAATCGATCAATCGATTCTACATCATTTGTCGGAATAAAACAAAACCGAGTCTAATCAATAATTAAGGAATTAGAAGCTATCTTCGCCAAAATAATATCGATGATTTGGGTTGCCTTCCATTCTTATAGTTTTAAATCAATATATCAAAGGGAAAACCGTTTCCTGCAGAAGCTTTTAAAGTGGATTTATTTCTAACATTCCGGTAAACTGATGCAAGCCGAGCTTGGGGCTTTACCCCGGGTGGAAAGCAATATATTCTGTAAGGAGTCAACAGCTAACTGAAAGTTTGGTGTTGATTATAAAGTACCATCACAATTATTCGCCCTTTTACTTTTCAAATACCCAAGTTTTAATATAAACCTTCGAAGATCAACAAAATGGCATAATCATTGCGTTAACGTGAAAGCAGTTGTGTAGTCTACACATTTGCGTATGTATAACGGTTGCAAAATTCTCGGGGAGAAACAATTCTGTGTGCCGATGCGGATCCCTTTAATCTATTCCATCCTATAGAATTCTAGTATGTTTCTTATTTCATTACTGCCCACAAGGGGCTACACACAGAGGGGATAGACAAGGACAGGCAAACGGATTGAATGGATTATATCGATCCCAATGCGTAACTGGTACTTATTTAATCGATCCCGAAAGGATGAAAGGCAAAGTCGACCTCGGCAGAATTTGAACTCAGAACGTAACGGCAGACGAAATACGGCTACGCATTTCGCCTGGCGAAATACCGCTAAGTATTTCGCCCGGCGTGCTAACGTTTCTGCCAGCTCGAAACCTTATTTTAGTAAGTTTCTGTCGATCCATTTTATACTGCAGGCATCGGGTCAACTGGTACCAATCCAAGAAATCACGTAGTGCAGCCAAAATCCTGATGAAGGAAGTGAACTCCATTGTTCCATAATGCATAAAAATTGTACATTCATGAGTACACTCCAAGCCTTATATTACTACATGGCTTTTGTTGTATCCTGTCACAGCTGTTGAATGGAAATTGAATGGAAATATTACACAACGTGTTTGGTGCAACTCTTTATCTAAATCTTGATATTTGTCTATCCTGCCTGCCAATGTGATTGTATAGAATAACAAGACAGTTTTTTGTTGAAGTAACACATTGAAATTATAGATTCGCATACAAACATTGTAGTAAGTTAAAATTCATCACCTGTATTTGTCTCCTATTACATTAATACTCGTTAAATCTGTTGTCTAAGGCAGTAAATAGATCATGGAGCCATTTACGTCTACTTCGAAAATATCAATGAGAAGCAACTGAATGCTACATGATATGCGCTTTTATTTCTTGTTTAGCCAAAAGACAAGTACTTTTGCCAGACAATCTGCATCTCAATGTTACACAGTGTGACCTAATTATTATCACCTTCTTATATAGAGAGAGAAAGAGCAAGAGAGTGGAGAGAGACTGACTGAACGAGAAAAGGAAATACAGTGACATTACAAACAAGCAGCAATGAATTTGTAACAAAGTGAATAATGTACTTGTGATTTAGAAACCCTCATAAACTTATAAACTTCCTCGTTCAACACAAAACATAAAATGATACACATTTATATTTGAAGACAAGTAATTCTGGAAGAGATGAAGTAAAATATAATGTGATGCATTTATTTTCAGAGACAATGAGAAGATACGGTGAAATAATTGTAAAAAGCAACTTAAGTATAAATTGATAAATGGGTGGTCATCTCAAGAGATTCCTGGTATTTCAGAAGACGGCACTTAATAACGAACACAAGTTATTTCTACATCGATAATCACGACGTTGAGTTTTCATATGCTGCATTTACATAGAAAATAAGATTGGCATTTTTGGACACTTTTGTCTGGTTAACTGAACAAAAATAGCTATCAACTCAATAGGAAAGGCCTAAAAATATGAATAGCACAATTATTACAACTGTATGTCACAATTAACTGCTACATAAATGTACACATTTATATAAATATACTCATATATACTTACATACATATATATATATATATATATATATATATATATAATATAATATATATATATGTATATATATATATATATATTATATATATATATATATATATATATATAATATATATATATATACAGACTAGTATGTATGTGTACAATGAGAAAGAAAGAATAAACACACATACAGATAGACGCATGTAAACATAGAATCATTTGTATGAACATAAACGAACACATATATATGTTTATGTGTGTGCCTTTGTGTGTGTGTGTGTGTGTGTGTGTGTGTGTGTGTGTGTGTGTGTGTGTGTACTGTGTGTGTGTACTGTGTCTGCGTTTATACATTGTATTTCTCTTCCGCTTAAGTGTACTTAATTTTAAGATAAAAATAATTAACAAAAAAGAAAAAAAAAATTGTATTCAGACTGTGACAATTTAACATTTGCCACTCCATTTAGAAAATTGCTTCGTACCACGTTTTCCTATTTGTAAGTTATCCGCAAAATGAAGATGTTTGTTTTGGTTATTACATTTATATTTATATTCAGTCTGTGTCGATATTCTTGCTACTTTAATTAGCTTTCCTTATGAAGAATCTATCGAGTAAATATTATTCTTTCTTAAAAAAAAACAAAAACAAAGCTCTATGTTGGTGAAATCAATGCGCTGAACTGCCCTCTACATGACCATAATTGAAAAGTCATGACTGTAGATATTGAGTATGGTTCATTGGGGGCAATCCCCATTTCTCAGCCGCTATTAAAACTTCCTAATCGATAACAACATCTTAAATATCATAGATGGTTTATGACTTGTTAAGAGAACCAAGTACAGCTGACACAAGATTTTCAGAACTTTTCAGATTGATGGAAGGAATGAAGGAAAGAAGTTTTCTTGAGGCTGACTATGAGGGTAATGTATGTGGGGCGGGGAATTAAATCGGGGAAAGAATGAATTTTACTGTCTAAAGGAACAAAAATAGTCCTTCCGACAACTTTCATGTTTCTGCTCTCTACAGAATCTTATGTAGATGCTGTTGGCCGACAGGATGTTATTGCAGTAGTCACTTCACTAATACAACCTGCAGTGGCATTGGTCCAGAATTTTGTAGCTTTGTAACTAATACATAATCAATGCAACTATGCCTGTGTGGATTGCATCAGATATACATATTTTACACAAAATATAATATGTTCCTTCAGAATAATGTAATGACCAAATGTAGTCTGTCATGCTTTGGTGTTAAGTCTGTAACATCTGCCAATAAGGAGCTCCAATGTGAGAAATAAGTATCAAAGATTATAAAATAGTGAATCTTCCGTCTGTGTCGAAGATCGACATTCACTTTTGTGACTAAATGATTATCCGCTCTGCAAATAAACATGTAAGTGAATGCACATTTTATAGGTGAGCTGGCAGAAACGTTAGCACGCCGGGCGAAATGCGTAGACGTATTTCGTCTGCCGTTACGTCCTGAGTTCAAATCCGCCTAGGTCGACTTTGCCTTTCATCCTTTCGGGGTCGATAAATTAAGTACCGGTTAAGTAATGGAGTCGATGTAATCGACTTAATCCGATTGTCTGTCCTTGTTTGTCCTCTCTGTGTTTAGCCCCTTTTGGGTAGTAATGAAATAGGTATTTCGTCTGTCTCCACGTTTTGAGTTCAAGTTCCGCCGAAGTCGACTTTGCCTTTCAGCTTTTCGGTGTCAATCAAATACGTACCAGTTACGCACTGGGGTCGATGCGACTTGATTCCTTTCTCTGTCCATGTTTCACACCTCTATGTTTAGCCCCATGTGGGAAATAAAGAAATAATATTTATAGACACGTGTACCGTTGAAGTAATACTCAAGACGAATCAGTGAGATACAGTGTAATAAGAAGAGAGAGAGAGAGAGAGGGGGGGGAGGGAGAGAATGGAAAAGAAAAAGAGAGACTAAATGAGGGAGAGAGAGAGTAAAAGAGAGAAAGAGAGATAGGGGCTACTACCCAGTGCTGAACCAGTAATTTATTTATTGATCGTGACTGGATGAGAGGCAAAGTTGTTGAGGACCTTATTGAAAAGAGCGCAGAGCTCATCCGACGCTCGAACGAGCCTGCCAGTTCGCCGTCTTAGTTACGTCTGTCAGCCGAAACCAAAACACAGGGATATTATAAATAATGTAATTGGGTCAGCTAAACAGAATGGTTGACTTAAGATACCACTGTTTATCACGTTTTGAAACTGGCTGGTTTAGACTGTTTCGTCCCGGTCGACTGAATTAAATTTTATTAAATAGAAATATTAATTTGAACAGAATAGAATATTCAATGTTGATATTATGTCAGTGGTATTTAAATGAAAATACTTTCGTCAAAATGATGATAGTGATGATGATGCTGATGATGATGATGATGATGATGATGATGATGATGATGATGATGTTGATGATGATGATGATGTCAGTAGCGGTGATAATAATGACGGGTAATAGTGGTTCTCTTGTGATAGTGACGACTGTTTCTGATGACTACTACGACGAAGACGATCATAACGATGGTATAGCGATGATGATGATGATGATGATGATGATGATAGTGGTTATAAAAATGATAGTGCTCGTGATGACGAACATGATATTCTTAACAAGAAATTACAATATCCACACGATATGATGGACAGGAATATTAAGAAGACGGCGAGGTTGTTGAAGAACGTTATTCTGTTGTTGCTGCGGATGACGATGATGATGATAACAATGGCGGTGATGACGATGATGCCAACGATAACAATGATGGCAATAAACTATAAGTCACATGGTTATGATGATAATGATGACGATACTATTAATCATAATAACGATTTCTTTTATTTGCCACCAAATACCAATAAATTTATATTACTACCCACATGGTGATATGAGAAAATCTAACTAAAGCCATTGCATAAAATTGTCCCTAAAACATAATAAAATTCTATCCTCATTGGATACCATGAAGATTCAGTAACCCGAGATGACTTAGCTCATAGCTCTTCCTCCTCTCCATATAGGCCACTCTTTCCTTTTCTCCCCCTCTCGTAATTTATCAATCTTATTACGCCTTAGCTGCGCCTTCTTATAAGTTTATTTCACATCCTCTCCAACTTCTCTTTCCCTCTTTCTTGCTACACAAATAAAATACATACATACACTTAAAAACATATACACACATATATATATACACACACACATAGATATACACGTGCGTTCGCACACTCACACGCGTATACATTCACATATTTTTCATTAAAATCTGTCTCTGAGAAGCAACCACATCATTTCACTTTCTCCAACTTTCTACTGTTTTGTCCATGAAAAATGGTGATTGGATAGAGGCAACAAGAACCAGCTTAACTCCAAATAATGAGAAATCAGAAATATGATAATCTATATTTTAAGTTACACCAAATGGAATGTTTTGAGAGCACAAGTGAAAACATCTTTTGTATTTAAATGTGTACCAAAATCAAACGAATACCGTCGAATATTTCAAAATCTTTGACTATTATGCAATTATCAAACACAGTGTTTTATTATCGAACACCAATTGGTAATAAGTGGAATGCATAAGATGCAGCATACTAGAGGTGCTGGGGAATTTAGTTATATAGAACAAATGTGCATTAGCATTGATTATTGTTTTCATCATTGATTGGTGAAATGAAATGTGTATTATGGAATAGGATGGTAGTTGTGGTTGTGAAATAGGAATTTGTGATTGATCATGATTAATTATTGTTATTAGTGCATTGACTGAGAAATAATAATTATACAAATGTAACATCTCTCTACTTTTGTTAAAGTACATTAGTCTTTTGTTTAGTATAATCTCAACTTGTCAGCATTGCCTGCTTACCAACACATAGTACTGTACCATACCTTGCATCATGGATAATTGTATTAGTCTAACAGTTCAGCTTTGAAACTTGTTTCGGGTATTACGTTGAATATTTGAACAGCAGTACACAGTTAATTGAGCGCGTTTCCAAGCGCTGTGTTTGTAATGTGTGTCATAGCTGGCCAAGTAAAAAAAAAAAGGCATCCGTCTACAACTTAACATCATCAACCAACGAAAAATATTCTATCCATAGAGTAATACAGATTATATAAGATACTGCCTAGTAACGATTTGTCGGCTCATATTCCTTTTAGATAGTTCGTTTCTAGATATATCAGTCAGGGATTGCGTTCTAGAAAAGCGTTGGTCTCGATCTATTAGAAACGTAATCTGTAGTTGACTGGCTTCATTCTGCAGCGTGTCACTGACACCATTTGGTGTTAGGGCGCATTTGAAAGAAACCGTTTCATGACAAGCTTTGGAGCCGGGTCACGTGTCAAGTAAAACTTCCTCTATTTCACCTGCTTGTCACCGAAGTCCTTTCAAGTGAGTATGGGCGCTGCCATTACAGTTTAATTACAGATTAAAGTAATGACACCATGAAGAGAGACCGTGCTTGTTTAGTTAATAATTTTAAAATCTTGTTTAAACATTGGTATCATGGATCGTCAAGAAAATATTGCAGCTCTTGATAAATATATTATGGTTCCTCATTAAATGGTTTGAGACAGATAGCAATATTACTAACCGTTCTAGTTATGAAGATATGATGACGTAAACACTCGATGTTATAGCCATCGAATAAACTCCATGTATCAGATTCTTAATATCAATTCATATGAGGGAAAGCAGAATATTTTTCATGGAAATACGATACACGGTGTGTAGATTTAGTGGGTATAACCATTTAAAGAATAACTGACCCCTCCCACACTGCCACCCCTTCCGTCCATCCAATATATATATATATTATATATATATATATATATAATATATATATATATATATTTATATATGTGCATATAGCTATGGTATATTCTGTTAAGGACGTAGTAGAGTACAGAATACAGATCGTCCACCTTCAGATTTCGCCCTCTGCTATCCAGTAGCAGTATCACACGTACTTCCAGCTTTACGTTTGAGCTTCTGTCATGTATTCGTTTACTTTTTTATTATTTTATTCTTTTACTGGTTTCAAGTCATCTGACTGTGGCCATGCTGGAGCACCGCCCTTTGTCGAACAAATTAACACCATGACTTATTCTTTATAAGCCTAGTACTTATTACATCGGTTTCTTTTGCCGAACCACTAAGTTACGGTGACGTAAACACACCAACCTCGGTTGTCAAGTAATGGTGGGAGGACTAACACAGGCACACACACACATACATACATACATACATACATACATACATACATACATACATACATACATACATATATATATCATCATCATCGTTTAACGTCCGTTTTCCGCGCTAGCACGGGTTGGACGGTTCGACCGGGGTCTGGGGAGCCAGGGGCTGCCCCAGGCTCCAGTCTGATCTGGCAGTGTTTCTACAGCTGGATGCCCTTCCTAACGCCAACCACTCCGCGAGTGTAGTGGGTGCTTTTTACGTGCCACTTGCACAGGTGCCAGAGGGGTCTGGCATCGGCCACGATCGGTTGGTGCTTTTTTATGTGCTACCGGCACAGAAGCCAGTCAAGGCGATGCTGGCATCGGCCACGTTCGGATGGTGCTTTTTATGTGCCACCGGCACAGAAGCCATTCGAGGCAGGGTTGGCATCGGTCACGTTCGGATGGTGCCTTTTATGTGCCACCGGCACAGAAGCCAGTGGAGGCTGCACTGGCAACGGCCACGTTCGGATGGTGCTTTGTTATGTGTCACCGGCACAGGTATCACAACTATGTATCTATAGACACATATATATGTATGTATATATATATATATATATATATATATATATATATATATATATACATACACACTCACACATATATGTATACATATACACACGCATATACGATGGGCTTCATTCAATTTCCGTCTACCAAATCCACTCACAAGGCTTTGGTCGGTTCGAGGCTATAGTAGAAGACACTTGCACAAGGTGCTACGCAGTGGGACTGAACTCTGGATCATGTGGTTTGGGAAGCATACACACCATACAGTCACGACTGCTCCTTTATAGAATTCATGATGAAATTTCGATGCACAAGGGTTAAAAAAAATCTTTGCAAAGGATTGATGCAACAATTATTAATCGTAGATGTCAATGCTAGAATTATAGTGTTTTTTTTGTTTGTTTGTTTGTTTTTTACTACAGCGGAGCATAATATTTTTTTGCAGACAATTGTAGTATTTGCAACATATCCAAAGGATATAATTCTTAAGCCGCTCTCATTACTGATATATCACGATCAGAAACTCTGCCAATAGTTTCCAAATGACTCGATACGAAACTCAATAATTATAAATACTAAATTTCATTATCGGACTTCTGCGGACATTATAAAATTAAAGAGCAATTACAAAAGAAATACAGAATAATTACATACCATCATCAAATTGCAACATTTATTATATTATTCTCAGATTAAGGAATTTATAAAATATTTCCAAACAGAAAATCTGCTGAAAATCGCTCCATGTAATACAAGTTGAAGCAATTTTCATAATTTAAACATGCTAATATCAAACTATTTTTTATGAATCAAAAGCATAAATTTGTTAATAATATTTTTATATTACATAAATAGAAATATAATGTTTTATCATTTGCAAATTCTGAAATTGGTAGCGCCATCTAAAATTGAAAAGTTTCTAACACCATTGTAAATTGGAAAAGTTCTCTTACCATTTCTAATGGGAAATGTATGAAATATTGCATAAATTTCCTTTAAACCAATTAATATGCAGTAGTTGCACCTAAATATTGCATCCATTTTTGAATAAATAAACAATAAAGGGAATCAAATAAATACCGAAAATAAGAGGAAAAATACACATTCTATCAGTTTCTGCATATTTCATTTCATTAGAAGCAGGAATTGGGGAAGTTGATGTTGGTAATAATAACATTTCGATGGAGGTTTTCTCTTCTGTGTACGTGTATGATATTTTTTTCTTGTTTTATAATATATTTTTTAATATGTTCCTTTACATATTTTTTCCAGTTTGCTACGTAGGAGAAATGCTCACTGATAAATCATAATTAAAATGTATCACTTAAAAAAGAAATTGATCATTGTAATGGTTCAGTGAATTTTCTGACATTTTGATGTTTTGAGAGTATTTAAACTTAAATCGCTGGCCAAGCTGAAAATATTTCGACATCCCTTAAAAATACAAACAAATCGCAAATGCAAAATGTAAAAGAAAAAAGGGGAAGAAAAATATTAGCAAATAAAAGGAAAAAATAAGAAAGGGTATTGGAATCCCATAATAGAATGATGAGTAGAAGCCAGTGAATAAATTATATTGCAATGCTTTGGCCTTACAATAAATAAAATCTAATGAAAAACTATTCAATATTTTTTTTGAAAATTTCTCTTCATACATCATAGCGGAGTGGTGTTAATAAAACTGCTGCAAAATTGAAAATCTGTTTCTGAGATACATTAAATGAAATTATGATTGGTTTCTTTTAAAATATGAAGCAAAGCTATTTAAACTACTAGAAAGTGACGTGAAAATAGTTCCTGCAGATTTAAATAGACAAGCTGATTTCTACTCCATGTTAAATGTAATTCTTTTTGCCTACATTGCTAATGCTATTTACAGCAATATGGACAACATTTATTAATTTCACGATTCCTTCTCTATAAATGATGGCTTTGCACCAAAGTCAAAAATCATTTCGGTGTAGTTTTATGATGTGAAATGTTATTTCAAATGGTTTAATTTCCACAATAAACGAAATATTTATTTGAAGGCAGCAATCGTGTGATCTTGATCGAGAGATAAATTTGTGCAAATCATTCTTGGGGCTACATTTTCAGCATTCATATCTCTGGCGTTTATTACCTCTCTATTATATATATTGCAATATTAAATTTCTAAATAGTAATAAACATGTATATGTCTATACGTATTTATGTGTGCTCTATAGAATATATTATGTTGTATAGAATTTTTTTTTTTCATATATTGTAAAAGTTCTTTTCGGTCTTTGACTTGGAACACTAAAGTGCAGAAAAATTCCTAAATGCCTCAACTAGATGGTTCTGTAATATCGATGCATGATCAACCAACGAGTGTATCGTAATTCAGTCTCCAGTGAAACAGTTATACGAAAGGACATAACTTTCATAAAAATTTATGAATTCCAGGTTTAATTTTTTTTTATATTATATTCGTTGTTTGAAGTAAATTTTGTTGTTTACTGGTTCGTGATTTCTTGTCGTTGAGGAGATTTTTCTTTCTGGCGTTATTGTAACACATATGAGTTTGTATTTAGGTGTGAAGCATGATACCTTCTTTCATATGAGTTTTATAATGATATATCCATTTATAATTGAAAGTATGTTTATCGCCCTATACAATGAGAGCTTCGTGTATTTAAATAAATGCTGCATCTGTGGTATATGTGATTGTGGATTTTTATCTTTCATGGTTCTACGACCGGTTCTACTTAGCTATTAGAGAATTCATTATCAACTAAAACTCAGTTTTACGTTCTGAGCCCAAATGCTACCGAGAACGACGTTGTCTTTCACCCTTTTGAGTCAAGAAAATAAGTAAGAGCTGAGTGCTGGTGGGTGGGGGGTCGATGTAGTTGACCAGCCCCTCCACACGAAATGTTGACTTCAGAAAGAATTGTTAACTAAAATTTTCTGCACGTAAGATTTCTTTGTTTAAAGATTATTTGCAAGATAAAAATATAACATCTCGCTTAAAGAGAAATATTACTTCAAATATTTTTCATCTTCGAAGATATAATCACCTTTCATTATACACCATTTGATTTGGGTGTTGATGTATTGTGAGGCTGTATGTGTTAAAATCAGTGCAAAAGAGTAAAGTAAGTTCTCTCTACTGTTTTTTATCGATTTTACTACATAATATGTCGATGAAATAAGGTAAAAGCCATAAATGACCAAACAGTCTGTTTGGAGTCCGATCACTTATGTGTTACTCCTTATTTCTATATTTATATCCAAGAATGACATGATGTTATGGTCAGAATTTACACTCGAACTATATCGGATCATAAATGTATGTTTATAGTTATTTTCAAGGTTGTCTGTCAAGTTGTTTGTCCATATCTGTTGCAAACGATATGCTCTCATGGAATCAGTGTAGGCAGTGTAATCATATTTATTCATTCAATTTCAGTTTTAAAGGTTGTCTGTCAGACTGTTTGCTCGTATCTGTTGCAAAAGATATGCTATTATGGAACCAGTGTAGGCAGAATAATCATATTAATTAATTCTATTTCAGTTTAAGTAAGCTGTTAACTTAATGTTGATGAATTTTGCGTTATTCTGAGGAAAGGTATTAATTACTATAATAATTAACAAAGACGAATGTGGTTTTATTCCTTTTATAAATTACAACTTTTTCATGATAGTTCTGTCCTTGTAGACATGACCCGAGGTTCTTGCTAAATAAGTTATTTCGTGTTTTCTTCGATGTTTGTCGCTTTCAAATTTCAATAAGTTGCACAGTTTGCCATCAGTTTTTATAATACGTTTATCATCAACAGCCTCAAGGAACTGACAGAGAATGTCAAGTCTGACTATTTTTTTAATATATATATTTACCATATTTACGATTGTAGCCGAGATAAGTAATGTAATTTGACATCAGTGTGTGCAGTGAGAAGTTAAAGCAAAATTTGTCATATGCTGGAATACTACAAAGATTCTGTATATTATAGCACTTTATTTGGATGGAGAGCAATCCAATATACTCCAGCATCAATTCTGATACAAATACCAACTCATTCTTAGTTATAAATGCAAGAATAGAAAATAATATGCATGGCGTGTTTCTGCATACAGAAAGTCACATATAAATACTTATATATATTCATGGTACCTCATATATACAAAACATTCTGCGTGCTGTTCTGAGAAAGGCTTTTACATTTTCGTCCCTAAATATATCATTAAAAACGCATTGAACCGACCTCCCCCGACTATATGAACTCAAGGCGCAAAATCATAGACACCAGCATGAAATAGGCACCTGATATGCATACAAAATCAAGCTCATAAATCAAAGAAAGTTCTTCAAACAATTAATACTATATGCACGTTTCGTTCTCTACATAAAAGTTGTAAACGTCTTGACTTAAACTGTTACATCAGACAGACATTTACGACACTTTCTCACTAAGCGACCAACCAATTAACTCATAGTACAATATGCACAACGAATTTGAAAGTAAACAATAGTTGATGTCATCATAATTTTATACACAGTTTCAAGTATATGGTAGAGAGTGTAGCAATTCAACAATGATATAATTAAATCATGCCATATACAAAAAAATTAAATATACGATAAAGCATTTACCTAGAACTAAATAAAGTACAAAATAATAAATAAATAGTATATAATTAGTAAATACACAACACGTGTTTCGTGGCAATATTTTCCAACTGATAACAGTTAAATCAATTCAATTTAAATATAGTCACTCATCAAGTCCAAGATAAAAACAATAAAATAATTAAATAAATATACGTACATTATCTTATAAGAAAATATAAATATATATACAAATACGTAATTTTTCAATATAAAATGGAACAAAATTCAATAATGTATCTTAACACTCGCACACATATATAAATATATATATATATATATATATATATATATATATATATATATATATATATATATATATATATATGTATGAACGAGTGTTTAGCCATATGTCTCCCCTATAATTTCTACTCTCAGCGCATACGTATATTTGCATACTTTTTTCTACATTGGAATAGAACTTTCTAGTACAATCAGGTAAACGTTCTCACTCATAACACCTCTATATTCTGACAATGTACTTTTCCCAAATAAAGGGCACTTCATAGTCATGGTTCTGATGAAGCTATAGGTCGTTATCCTGATATTCACTAAGACTCCACCACTCCACCAAAACAGCGACAAGCTAATGAAGTGTATTACGTAATATTTGAATACTACTCTATACTCATATAACATTGTTTTCCGGACCATATTGAGTTCTACACTAGGTTATTAGTTAATGCTATGCCTAAGTGAAATATATATATATATATATATATATATATATATATATATATATATATACAAATCTGTTGCAGAACAGAGAAAGTAATCTCCATATGTATGTATGTATGCATGTATGTTTGCACACATGCAGAGTGCATTTTCTGTTCTACAATAGAGTTATCATTGATATAGCTCCAAACGTGAGATTAAAGGGGATGCGAATAAATTACATTGAGAACAGAAATGAGACATGTGGAGAGGTTAATAGAAGATCAAGGAATTTGAATTTAAAAATGATTGTCTAATTTGTCTGGGCATTCAATCATTTAAAGGTTACATACATTTCAGGTAGTCATGTTTAAGAAGATGGCTTCTTGTATCAGGAGAACAAGTATGAATTGGGAAGAGAGAGCGAGAAAGAGAAGGGGATTTCACTGCAGTGAGAAGCAATTACAATCATGCAAATATATTACAGGAAAGTGATATTTTGCTAACTGGGATGATAATTGCTAACTCTTTTGCGAGTTCATGATTCTATAAAGGGTTTTCAGTAAGCACAGCAGTTACGTAATTCATACCATTAAATATGGATAATATTGTTGTAACAAATGCCTTTCGAAGCAAAATACCACCAATTGTGTTCATGTGCATACTGCGGTTAAAAAACTAATTTATATGATTCAGCCATCTTGATCTAAGTTTTTATGACTATGCACGGTGTCATTCCTCGTGTAATAAAGTATTCCTGTATATATTTTGTTTTATACATTAACAGTGTTATTCTGGTGGAGCGTGCAGTGAGTTTCATTTCTGCAGTGTTACTCTGTATATTTATGAGATAGAATATGATAAATGCAATTTTATTATCGAGCATTCGAAAGAAGCGAGATATATACAGAGATAACGGACTGGCTAGAGTGAATTTACCGAGACTGCGAGTGTATGACGATAAATGTAATCTTCTAGGGAAATAGTGTACATTCATTAATTCAATAGTAGACTTGATTTTTTCTCTTGTTTTATTATATAACACATTGTTTGAGCTATTTTCTGATTGCAAATCATAACAAGTACTCTATTGAAAGTCAACGATATAACTGACCGAAGTTGCTCCATTGAATATTGCAACTGTGGTCTTAAGAGTCATGTGATATGTGGAGTTGCGCGTAGCGAAGCAATAAATGTTTATAAATTCCATCCAATGATGATGATGAGGATTATTATTATTATTATCATTATTATTATTATTATTATTATTATTATTATTAATATTATTCAGTAGTTTTATTTTTATAGCGTGCTTTCACTTCACTACCGAGCGCAGCTCTGTGTGCCTTGGGTATGTGCTGTGATTTGTTGTGATGCTCTGATGGTTATTGTATGGAAAGTGTTCTGCGTAGGATGTGTGCAGTGCCTAGTAGTGCAATTTTCTGTATGTTATATGTGTTTGTAAGTCCAGGTGTTTTTGTTATGTATTTGTTTGAGGCTTTGGTCTTGTGCTGCAATTAAAAATCCCTCTGTTTCTGCTTTGAGTCCTGAGCTTCTCAACCATTGCTGGGATTTTTCTTTTGTCTATTTCTTTTGCGTTTAGTTTAGTGCAGTATTTACCATGAAGGGGCTTTTCTTGCCATCGTTTTATCATGGCTCGTTGCTGTTCTATTTTTAGTTTGGATTTCATTTGTTTTATAGCTTTTGTTGTTTCTTCATCATCTTCTTCTTCTTCTTTGTGTTTATTAGGTGGTATGATTTCTTGTTTGTATTTGTCAGCTTCCTTAAATACTGAGAACAGTTTTTTGTTTTGCTCGTGTTTTGCTGCTATCTGGATCAGTTTTCCTTCCTTCTGAAGTAGGTATTTTTGCAGTCCTATGGTGGTTATTTTATAGTAGTTTTCCAGCTGTATAAGGCCTCTACCACCTTCTATACGTTGTATATATAGTCTTTCTATGTCAGATTTTGGGTGAGTTATTATTATTATTATTATTATTATTATTATTATTATTATTATTATTATTATTATTATTATTATTATTATTATTATTATTATTATTATTCAGTAGTTTTATTTTTATAGCGTGCTTTCACTTCACTACCGAGCGCAGCTCTGTGTGCCTTGGGTATGTGCTGTGATTTGTTTTGATGCTCTGATGGTTATTGTATGGAAAGTGTTCTGCGTAGGATGTGTGCAGTGCCTAGTAGTGCACTTTTCTGTATGTTATATGTGTTTGTAAGTCCTGGTGTTTTTGTTATGTATTTGTCTGAATATTTTTTATCATGCCTAATGCACCTACTATGATAGGAATTGTTTCTGTTTTCAGCTTCCACATTCTAGTTACCTCTATTTCCAGGTCTTTGTATTTTGAGAGTTTCTCCATTTCTTTTAGAGACACGTTGTCATCAGCCGGTATTGATACATCAATTAGAAAGCATTTTTTTCCTTCATGGTCTCTGATAACTATATCTGGTCTGTTGGCCTTAATTTCTCTGTCTGTGTGTATCGGCATATCCCAGAGTATGGTTGCTTTCTCGTTTTCTGTGACCTTTTCTGGTGTGTGCCTATACCATCTTTTTTCTGTTGTTATTCCATAATGTTGGCATAGCTTCCAATGTATGTAGGTTCCAACTCTGTCATGTCTGTGAATATATTCCTTCTTAGCCAGGACTGGGCAGCTAGAGATAATATGATTTATTGTTTTTGTCCATCTCCACATATTCTGCAGTTACTTGTAATATTTCTTTTCATTACATGTTTTTGGTAATTTCTGGTGGGGAGGCTTTGGTCTTGTGCTGCAATTAAAAATCCCTCTGTTTCTGCTTTGGGTCCTGAGCTTCTCAACCATTGCTGGGATTTTTCTTTGTCTATTTCTTTTGCGTTTAGTTTAGTGCAGTATTTACCATGAAGGGGCTTTTCTTGCCATCGTTTTATCATGGTTCGTTGCTGTTCTATTTTAGTTTTATAGCTTTTGTTGTTTCTTCATCTTCTTCTTCTTCTTCATGTTTATTAGGTGGTATGATTTCTTGTTTGTATTTGTCAGCTTCCTTAAATACTGAGAACAGTTTTTGTTTTGCTCGTGTTTTGCCGCTTTTCTGAAGTAGATATTTTTGCAATCCTATGGCGGTTATTTTATTGTAGTTTTCCAGCTGTATAAGGCCTCTACCACCTTCTATACGTTGTATATATAGTCTTTCTATGTCAGATTTTGGGTGATGCATCCTAGATCCTGTCATTATTTTTCTTGTTTTCCTATCTATTTTGGTCAGTTCATTTCGTGTCCAGTTAGGGATATTGTAGCTGTAACTTATAACTGGGACGGCTAAAGTGTTGATACCTATTATCTTGTTTTTAGCATTGAGCTCTGTGTTTAGTATTGATCTAACTCGTCTATAATATTCTTTTTTTATTTTCTCTTTCATTTGTGTGTGTTGTGTCTTATCTAGTTCATGGATTCCTAAGTATTTGTAAGTTTGGCTTTGGTCTAATTCTTTTATTTCATTGGTTTTATCTAGTGTGATGTTGTTACTCTTAACTAGTTTTCATCTTTTCATGGTTACTTTGGCGCATTTTTCTAATCCAAATTTCATATCTATTTCTTTGGTAAATCCATGAACTGTCTTTAATAGTGTTTCCAGCAGTTTGTCATTTGCAGCGTATAGTTTTAGGTCATCCATATATAAAAGGTGGCTGATCGTTTTGCCGTAACATTTATATCCGCATCCAGTTCTATTTAGCATATCAGATAGAGGTGATATTATTATTATTATTATTATTATTATTATTATTATTATTATTATTATTATTATTATTATTATTATTATTATTATTATTGTCTTTGCACAGCTTCTAATGATGGATATGTACTACGGTGTCAGCTGTTCACTACCAGTGAACTAAGGTAATGCCCCTTATTTTTCGAACACCTTCCAGAGTATTCGAGCGGTTCCCAGCAGTGCTGTTTTCTGCAAGTGCTCCACCCTTATTGCAGCCCCTGTTTGTTCCATGTACTTCTCAAGAATTTTACTCACTGCTCCCAGGGCTCCGAGAATTATTGGTACTACTAACACCTTTTTCATCGACCACAACTGCTTAACCTCCCAAGCTAACCTGTCATATCTATCGACAGGTTAGCAT
>NC_043009.1:32329362-32331862 GCF_006345805.1 Octopus sinensis | reverse complement strand
TAACAACTAGTATTTATTCTGTAATTTGCTTATAAGCGTAAACAAAATATTCCACTATTATTAGCCCTCCTAAGCAAAGCATAGACTCTATCACATCATTTATGACAAGATAAATATGTTGTGGGGAAATGATACGCATGGGTAAGTAGCTATGGTTAACGTAATGAATGGGAAATTTTATCTCGAGTGGACATCTGCACATTAAACGATGTTAAAATGTGTGCCATCGCATATAAAATAATGGGTCGGGAGGGAATCACACTATACGGTATGGAGAACAAAGTATTGACTTAATGACTATTAATAAGTGCAGTCTAATATTGGTAGGTAGGGGTGACAACTTCGGACATAGTTCTGTTTAATAATTTTATTTTGAAGAGGAAACAGCTATCTGTGTACAGTCACGAATTCACGTTAATACAATTTTGTATAGGAATGTGTAAGTATGTGCCGGTGAGTTGCACCTTTATCTCGGCTATAAACTATTATATTCAAAGTTATTCAATGCGTTACTCTAAACAGAAATATAAATTTAGTATTGTAAAGAAGGACATCTATTTTAGATTTCAAGAAACCTCCTTATTAACAGGTAATAAATATAACGTGTTGTTAGCAGTCGTAGCAAATTCATTAATCTCTGAATATGGCAGAGCGAAGGTAAAAATAAATAGAGCACAGAGACAAACGACAAAGAATGCAGGTTTGAAATATGTCTCAAAATATTAAATTTAACACAGAAAACACAATTTTCATACGTCGAAGGAGTAGAATGCTGTACTGATAAAATTACAACGAATGATGTACAGAGGAAATAAATGTCTTTATAATTGCAATGCACCCATTCTCTACGAAGAAATACACAAATAAAATATTCTACAATACTTTCATCGGCATTTTAGTACTATCAATTTTGAATCAATTTGTGTTCGGTCAGTGATCATCTAAGGTTAATGCAGCCATTTCCCACCATGACCACAAAGTTTCCTGAAACCATAAGAAGCAAATATTTGCTAGGGCAGCTGAAAGCAAAGATCAAAGATACGACCATTGAATTCAATGATATTTCATTCTCTATGGAAGTTGCCAATTTAACCAATTCATATTTTCCACTATTGTCTTGCTTTCGGCAATCTCTTCTAACCACGTGAACTTGTTGCAATAATATTTGAGGTCAAGGATGAAATTATCAACCAAATTATCACGTACCCTCTTTAGAACAATCTCTTGAGTGGAATAACCTGGAAAGAAACTATTGACAACTTCATATTCAGATCTTGATTGATAAGATACTTCGGTAGTAAGATCAAAGATTAAAAGGAGACAATGATATAAATTTATCTATCAATCTATTTTCGTAAACCTCCTTATATTAGTTTATTTCTATATTTCTTTAAAATAAAATTTACCTGATTTCCTTCATATTCTTTCCTCTCTTTATATTATATCAACATATTTGGAGTTATTCCTTATATCTGTTTCATAACATCTTGTCTTGTCCACATCCTAATAGAGGAGAAAGAATACACGACCACATTGACAGTAATTGAATAGACACACACCATTCAGTTGAGGTCCTACCGAGACTAATGCTGCTACTCGAGGTCCATGCAATAGTGTTGTAAATCGAACCGCGGTTGCGGTAACTTAGCGAATGTCGTTTCCAGTTATTTTACAGAAATTTGTGGAAGTTACTTTCATTAACATGCACCAAGTTATTTCATTATCGTAATAGTTTTTAGGGTTGTGGTTTGACAGAGTGTTTTGAAAGTCAGACAAGATGCTGTGTGGGGTTTAGTTCCAGCTCTTTAAGTACTAAAATCCGATTCACGCCTAGTTTATCTTTACGTTTCATCATCCCTGAATCAATTAAATAAACACCAAGCATGTGTTGGAGTCGATTTCGTTTCCCTAATTTCTTTTGACTGCAGTTTCAGTTCTTCTAAATACCATTATTACATACATATTTTGTAAATCATTAGCATTTAGTTTTCAAATTGTTCAGTTAATGCCATATATATATATATATATATATATATATATATATATACGAGAAAGAAGCAACAAGAATGGATTAGTTTTTAGTACAATGGATTAGTTTTATATATATATATATATATGTATTTATATATATGTCTTGTATATATATATATAAATGTCTTGTATATATATATATATATATATATATATTTGTGTGTCTGTGTTTGACCCTCCATCATCGCTTGATAGCTGTTGTTGATGCGTTTACGTCACCGTAACTTAGCGGTTCGGCAAAAGAGACTGATAGAATAAATATTAGGCTTACAAAGAGTAAGTCCTGGGGTCGATTTGCTTGACTAAAAGTGGTGTTTCAGCATGGCTGCAATCAAATGACTGAAACAAGTAAAAGAATAAAAGAATAATTTGAGAGGTAGTATCGAATTGTAATTCTTAATTCTACAAATATTTCACCTTTCCAACACCTCAATTATTTTCTCATTTCACAATTTTCTTAGATGTTCAT
>NC_043009.1:32251862-32321862 GCF_006345805.1 Octopus sinensis | reverse complement strand
GACAGACAGACAGATAGATAGATAAATAAATAAATAGAAAGATTGATAGCTAAATAGATAGATAAATAGATAAATATATAGATAGATAAATAAATAGATAGATAGATAGATAGATAGATAGATAGATAGATAGATAGATAGATAGATAGATAGATAGATAGATAGATAGATAGATAGATAGATAGAAAGATAGGTAGATGAAGATATAGATAAATAGATAGATAAATAAATAGATGGATAAATAGATAGATAAATAAATAAATAGATGGATAAATAGATAGATAAATAAATAAATAGATAGATAGATTTTTTTATTGGCCACACAGGGCTGAACAGAGAGGGGACAAAATACGAAGTCGAGCATTTGTTTTTGGGAAGAAAGGAAGAAAATAAAGAGCGGTAGAATTTCGATCAAAAGGGATCGTGAAAAAAGCGGGGGAAGCCAATCAATAGGGATCGTGTACCACAGAAATGTCATAGTGTAAAATGGGAAGCAGACTGGGTTTATTCGTTGAAAGAAAAGCCCACGGAAAAGACCACGGTAACCTCGGGCAATAGTGTCATGCAAAAACACATTACAGTAAGTGACTCTTTTTCCCTTTCTTTTTCTGGTTCATACGATTATGCTCAATGTGGCTCCGTCATTCACACGTGCCATCCTTGCTGCATTCACCCATCTATTTTTGAAACATACACTAGACAAACCTTCCCTCTCTACTCTCACCTTTCTCTGATGTGAGATTCACCAGAGAGGAAAGTGTTTGTTTCTAGACCTTTCAGACGTGTCTACCATACAGATTCTTTCGCCATATTCACAAGTACGATGAAAACGGCTTTCCCTTCCCGTTTCAAGAAAAGAGGCGCGATAATATTCACGATAGACTCGGTTGATAAACTGACTCGTCCCACACGCAATAGCAGTCGTTCGACATAAGATATATAGATAAACAGATAGATGATAGAGAAATAAATAAAAAGATAAATATATATATATATATATATATATAGATATAGTGATAGATATATTGATATATATATATATATATATATGTGTGTGTGTGTGTGTGTGTGTGTGTTGTGTGTGTGTGTATATAGAGAGAAGATAGATAGATAGATAGATATATAGATAGATAGATAGATAGATAGATAGATAGATAGATAGATAGATAGGTAGATAGTATACTTTGTCATTTTATTCGATATACAGTTCGTTACAACTAAATGGTTGACGGCTGACTTGTACTGAGCTCTCCCAATTCATATTTTTTGTTCCTCCGCTCCGGTCACTGGCCATTGCCACCACTCTGCCATTGTTTACAGCAAAGTTACAAAGGACATTAGGCAATTCTTAAGTGTGGTGAATCTACTTCTACTTGCACATTGTCCGTCTATTAGTAAAAATGTCATCCAGTACTAACAAACGAAAGGTGTGAAAAGCGCGCATGGAACTTCAACTTGACCAAAAATCTGAAATAATGCAAAATTTGCAGAGAGGTGAAAATTGTAACGTTATAATGTGTGAATAAAACATAAGTTCCTTAACAATTCATGGTTTTAAAAAGCCACAGGACAGCTAATGCAATTTTTGATGGATTGAGAGAGGTAAAGATGCAGATGGTTGGCAAGCACTAAAATATCAACACTTAACAGCACAAGATATAGAGATGTTTAAACATTTTACAGCAAAACGATGCCAGATGATGTTCATTTTAGTGTCAAAGCTCACGGAAAACGCCAAGTGTTTTTACATAGAGATGGACATCGCCAAAGCTCTGGTTTTTCAGTTTATTAATTTACGAATTGTACATGGCATGCGTAAACTTAAGAATGCACTGGTGTCGATGTAATCGACTTCTCCGCTTCTACAAATTTCAGGCCTTGTACCTATATTAGAAAGGATTATTATTATTATTATTATTATTATTATTATTATTATTATTATTATTATTATTATTATAATTATTATTATTATTATTATTATTATTATTATTATTATTATTATTATTATTATTATTATTATCATTATTATTATTATCATTATTATTATTATCATTATTATTGTTATTGTTGTTATTATTATAATTATTATTATTAACCAGGTCCCTGCCTGGAATCGAACTCGGAATATTGAGGTTAGTAGCTCTCCCTCTTAACCACTGCAATTACCATTGTTGTTGTTGTTGTTTTTCTTCTTCTTCTTCTTCTTCTTCTTCTTCTTCTTCTTCTTCTTCTTCTTCTTCTTCTTCTTCTTCTTCTTCTCATTATTATTAGCATTTTCCTTCTCATATGGCTCGGTCTTATTTGCTCTGGTAGATTCTGCGAGAGAGGACAACGGCCTGCCGTCAGAGGTCTCACAGTGTCTCTTTTCGCACATTATAAGCATTGATACTTGGTTGTTAACTAACGTGTGAGATATTCAGAATCCAAGTACCAATCTCAAAATCCTAGCTCTCTGTCCCCAGCAGAGCAGATTTTTGGGGGCTATCTCTGCTCTCATGTCAATTCCGATTTTTCTGACATATTTCTCGAACTGGGTTTGTTATTATCATCTTCATTTATTTAAATAAAATAAATGATATTTTAGTCTGTATGTTAAAATATGCAGAGATAGCAACCATTATTAACATTGGTTGACCAAATAATGAGAACTTGCGCAATTCAAAAGATTCATATCAACTTTGATTATACTATTTTATTGCAAAATTTCTGTTAGGCTGTTTTCTTTCATAAGTTCATTTCTGTTTTATATTCCATTAAAAAAGAGTTTTCATTTACTTGCATGAAGAATCAGTTTTATTAGAATCAATATTTTTTGTGTTACAACAACAATATGATGAAATATTGTATTATAACTGACGAATTATACAAAAGCGTATAATCACATTGCTTTCATAATTTCTGTGAAAAGGTGTTTTTTGTGTATTTTTCTTCTTCTACCTTATTCTTTTATTCTTTCTTTCTTTGCTTCATTCAAAGCATGTTATTTAGGGCTATTGTTACAAAATTAAACAGGAAACAATCCATTTGTGAGAGAGGAATTTGGTATAATAAAAGGGAATTTTGGGGACAACGGTGTTTGTTATTTTCTTGTTTTCGTGTAATGTTTTTTTTATTGATACGTTTGGAGGCTGCAAATACAAAAGAATGAACATTCAACAAAAACTGCTAAGAACAAAGGCTATGAAGGAAATCAAATGAAATAAATAGAATTATAAAGACACACACACACATACACACACTCATACACAAACAGACACACATATATGCAAGCGCACATAAAGACACACACTCACAAGGACAACACAAAATGCCACACACATTCAGACTCACATAATGATGTTATATTCTTTCAACTTGAGTTTGCCCCGAGGCTAGTTTGTTAGCGACAAAACAGGTAAGAAAGTTTTTTTTTTATATATAATATATAACTAACCAATGGCTATATTCTCAGCAAAAATTGTCTTTAAAATATTTGTCTAAAGAATGTAATGTTTCTTCCAATATTTTTTCAAAACGAAGTTCTCAACGTGTACATACGCAGCCTTATATGTACACACTTATCCGCCCGCATACAAATAAAACTACGTATGCACGCAGACACACACAAACACACATACGCACGCACACATGCATAAATGTACATGTGAGTGTTTGTGCATTTGTTACTGCCGCTGTATCAATGTTAGAATGAAGCCATTATTACAAAGCGTTGTACTCGTCTGGCGCTTCTTTCCGAGACCTACGTATATTGAGTTCTAACACCAGGTTATTCGTATTGCTAAGCCTAAACGGAATTTCAAAATGCGCATACATACACAATTACATATATACAGACACACATATATACATACATGTATTAGGGGTATGTGTGTGTCACCAGTTGCACTCACGAGTCACCTAACTACCTCTTATGCTGATATTATATCATATCTAATATGTATTCTTTTTTCTTTGAATTGTTTCGGTGATTTGACTGCGGCCATGCTGGATCACCGCCTTAAAGGGTTTTAGTCTAAGAAATCGACCCATGGACTTATTCTTTGTAAGCCTAGTACTTATTGTTTCCATTCCTTTTGTTACAGGAACCGAAACACACCTAAACACACCAGCATCAATTGTCAAGTGATGGTGGTGGGGACAAATACTGACAGACAGACAGACACGCACACAAGCAGACTCACAAAAACATGTATATATATATATGTATATACAACAGGCTTCTTTCTTGGTCGGCGTGAGGTTATAGTATAAGACACTTACCCAAGGTGTCTCGCAATGGGACTGAATCCGGAATCACGTGGGTGGTAAGCAAGCTTCTTTATTTCATATAGATTTGCCATACATGCATTACATAGAGGGGAAAAACAAGGACAGACAAACATAAAGTGTGAAGAAGCTTTTTACCTTTTAGAAATGTCAAATCAATTGGATGAAAAATTGAATCGATGAAATATGTAATAAAAAATTTAAATTTTGAATAGGTCATTGCGTTCCACAATGAGGAGCGTTGAAAGAAAGGCACCCGGCCATCTGGGTTGAACCTTTACTCCTTAACGCGACCTCACTTACCTGGTGGGGGAGTGGGAAGTTTTACTTGTGTAGGGTCTGGTATATGCGCAGGTTTGGGGACAATTTTAGTGTTTTCTGAAGGAGCTGGTGTCTGAGCCATTTTTTTCATCTTTTCCTTTTCTTTTTTTCCTTGTTTCGCAGTCCACGCGAATGTGGCCCTTTTTCCTACATTCATAGCAGGTGGGTTTTCTTTCTTCCACCTGCACTCTAAGGGCCACATTCTCGCCCACGACCACCCTTTCGGAAACCTCCTGAAGGTCTTTCTGCGTCTCCTATACAATTGCTGTAATGCTCCGCTGGAACCCAGTTCTGGAGAGCAGAGCATGTAATTTTCAAGACTTTTATACGGTCCGTCTTGTTAAACAAAAGACGGTCATCACCTCCTTCGGATCACACTCCGGTGGTACTTCTCTCACCTTCACATGGAAAGTCTGCCTTCCCATGTATGTTGGTAGAAGTAACACCTCCTTTGTCTTCAAGAGACACACGGAATGCCCGCTGGCCACCTTTCCACTAGAAAAACGGACCTCAACTGTACTGTAGGCCCGTACCCTTGCAATATAGGCTACGTCTTTCCATATCGCGGACAGGCATTTTACAATTTTCTCTTTCTCGAAGTGTTGAAACCTTCTGTTTTGTGAGCAGAACGATTTAAACAGTACAGTCCGGTTTTCTGTGTTGACCACACTGGAAGAGGGCGATATTTTAACGTCATCGCCCTCCACTTTCATTCTTTTAAATACACCTTCCAGCTGATCGACAGAAATGTCGATATTTTCGGTTGCCACCACGGCAACCACCGAGAACTTTTTCACATTTTCTTGCTTGCTCTCTACGAGAACACACCTCTCATGTATAATTTCAACCGACATTTTTCGGCTGAAATTAATTTCACAAGTTAATTACACAAATTAAATAGTTTCCCACAAAAATGGGAAATAAAAATTTTCCTCTTGAAGAGGACAACAGTTCACTAACAAACTCCAAATCCCACCCGCGTTAGGGGGACAGGCACAAAAATTAGTCCAAAAGACTATTCACAGTTTGACAAAACAACGTTCATAAAATGCCACAATGGTCAACAATTCCTTCTCTGTTTGTTATTGCTCGGTAAAGCCGGGAAATAATTCAACAATGCTCAACAACAAAATTTAACGTTCAACAAATAACAATAACAATTCCAAATGGTAATCCAACGTTTTCAGCAACAGCAAAAATGCTTACCAGCAGCGAAACAAACACGTCCGACAAAAACTTCGGGAAGCAGGCTTCTTTATTTCGTCAAATTAGCCATAAAGGCTTTACATAGAGGGGACTGTACAACACATGTGGGGACATGTAATAATTAAAAATATACAAAAATAACATATGGTGTTATGAATGACATGAAAATGAACATGAAAAACAAATTAGAATTATGATAACATGCGTGAGAGTTGAAAATGAAAATATGAAGAGAGTGCTACTCATCCAACACTGAGCAACACCACTCGTTGCCTCTGAGTCCTAATTTCCTTTTAGTCTCTGTTCCAGTTCCGCTATTGCTTCATGACTGCACTCTCTCGTAACGTTTTTCACCGGGGGAGGGGTCTTCTAAATTCTGAGGTGTCCGCTCTTTTTTTTAAATTTTTTTTCCTGTGGGGAAATGGGGTAGGTGGGTTTGGTGGCTGTATGGGGAGGTGGGTTTGAGTGGTCTTGGGTGAGATGGAGTTGGACTGGGGTACCACATCACACTCAGTGTTCTTTTTTTCTTTTCTTCCTTCTACTCTGTTATTCTCCATTCTTCCTCCTTTTCTTCCTTTCCTCCCTCTGTCTTTTCTTCCTCTCTTTTCTCTTCCGTCTCCACAACTGTTTCTTCTGCTATTGTCCTCTGCAGAGAGCAGCAAGCTCTAATGTGGCCCTTTTGGCCACATTTAAAACAACGTGGTACTCTGCCCTCTACTCACACTCTCAGCACAATTTCCCCCAGCATCACTGTCTCTGCCAAACTCTCCAGTTGTCTCTCCTCCGTCTGTATAATCAATTCCAATGTCTTCCCTTTCCAACCTCCTTCCTCCGCCTCTGTGGCTTGAAGTACAGCCACTTTCTTTTCACTTCCAACAAGGACAGCCGCCGTCACCCAAGCCACTTCTATATCAGGTGGGATTGTTTTTACCCTTACGTTGGAAGTCTTTCTTCCAAGGTATGTGGGCAGAAGCACTACTGCCTCTGTTTTCACCGCCACACTCGCCAGCCTCCTCGCCTCCTCTCCTGTCCTAAATTGGACGACCCTCGTCTCATATCTCCTTCCTTTGGTTATATATGTCACTTCCTTAGACCGTACCTTTAGCGCCTTTACTGTTTTAACTTCCACCTGCTCGGCCTTTTTTCCTTTTAACGAGAACCACTTATAGGTGATTGTTTTTCTGTCCATCCGCACCATATTGCCTTTGAGGGGCCACAACCTCACGTCACCTCCCAACTTCTGCACCATCTCATACTCCTTCAAACCAGCCAAGTCCAGCTCCCTTCGCTTCATTTCCGTGGCCTCGGCAATACTCCTTGTCTTCTCCAATACTCCGTCCATCTTTATGACCGTCCTTACCAGCTCCTCCTTTGCTGAAGATAACTCCGACCTGCTAAAGACTGAGTACATCGTCTCTACCTTCAAAGCAGCACAAAAAACGTCCGACTCACTCCAAAACGACAAACCAAATGCACTCTGGGTGACGCGTGCGCAGAAGCACGCTTCTTACCAAACATTCACATGTATATATATTCACACACTCACACACATATACACACACAAACACACACACACACACACACATATATATATGTATGTATATATATATATACATATATATACATATATATATATATATACATATATATATATATATATACATGAGGCGCAGGAGTGGCTGTGTAGTAAGTAGCTTGCTAACCAACCACATGGTTCCGGGTTCAGTCCCACTGCGTGGCATCTTGGGCAAGTGTCTTCTGCTATCGCCCCGGGCCGACCAATGCCTTGTGAGTGGATTTGGTAGACGGAAACTGAAAGAAGCCCGTCGTATATATGTATATATATATGTGTTTGTGTGTCTGTGTTTGTCTCCCTAGCATTGCTTGACAACCGATGCCGGTGTGTTTATGTCCCCGTCACTTAGCGGTTCGACAAAAGAGGCCGATAGAATAAGTACTGGGCTTACAAAGAATAAGGCCCGGGGTCGATTTGCTCGAGTAAAGGCGGTGCTCCAGCATGGCCGCAGTCAAATTACTGAAACAAGTAAAAGAGTAAAAGAGTAAAGAGAGTATACATATATATATGCATATGTATATATATATATACATACATACATATATATATATCATATCTGCGTCAGATGATTCTGGCGGCACATAGTGCAGTCACACCTTTTAAATGTGAGACCTAATATGAAAAAACCCGTTACGTCTATGTTGCCTGGAGAGGAGAATTAAAAGAAACCCAGCAAGAGAAAATCACGTGTTACCAAAAGGAGCGATGAAGCCAGAATAAGAGCCAAGGTCGTATGCACGGACATGGAAATTATTGAAGTAAGGGAAATAGTGAACTTCAAACTTTTTGTGGGTGATCGGTAAACTTGTGTTCTGTAGCATTTACTAAAGCATAAAGTCCAGGAGAATTTCTGCAGCTTAAAAAAGCTGGAATGATAAACCAAGAGATTCTTTGATTTGAAACTAATTCAATACTGACATCAGAGTATATCTGTTTTATTGCAGTACCCTTCCAAAGAATTCTCGCCAGAAATTATTAAAATCAAATATTCCAGCCGAATACAATCCGTTATTGCAAACTATGAGGGGATCAGAAAGCCAATGAATGCCATTGTCTGGCCGCCCATAGCAAACCAACAGTGAATACATCAACTGATACGATAGAGCGATAGAGTTAGAGCTGATATACACTTGTTATTACACCAGGGTTATGAAATATTCAGAGAAAATGGTCTGAACGTATACAAGTATAAGCGATCTCAGTGAATGACAATGCAACAAAACTCTAGGACATATTGATTCTTCCAAACAGCGTGACTAAGATGAATTGCTCTGATATTGTTGTCAAAGGCATTCAAAAGAAGAAAAACACCACGTGATCAATTCCAATAGACTTCGATATATTTCTCCGGGTGAAATTCACATATAAAATTCAGGAAATAGAAGTAAGTAGGAATTGTTGAACTCAGGAAGAAATAAGTATGTCTTTGTGTGAGTCCCTTTTTTCACCCCGAAATTTGAAGGATGAAAGGCGAAGACGAACTCAGCGAGATTTGAACTCAGAACGTAAAAGTAGTAACGAAAACCGCTAAGTATTTTGTGCAACGCTCTACCGCCTCCAACCCACTCCGTTGGCATATCAGTAATAAATATTTCTCTGTTAATATACAAGCCAGAGAGAAAGAGGAGGAGAAAGAGAAAGGGAAAGAGAAAAAGTGCGATAGAGGAAGTAGAGAGAGAAAGAATGGGGAGATATATAAGTAGTGGAAAATAAATTGATATCCATAAAACATAGCAGGAAATCCATGGGTTCATATTGTCAGGTATTTATAGAAGAATGTATTTAAAAGCTGCAATGAAAACTGAATATCTTGAAATAGGTGAAGTGTGTAATAGCTTCCATGTAAAAGTAGCGTTTTGTTTGTGTTGTAAACTTACAATATTGTAGTTACAATCAGCAATATTTTGGATTGTTCAAAGTACAGAAGAGATATAACTGTCGTTTATATATTGGTGATATTGATCAATATCTTTACAGTTGTGAATATAACTGCCTCTTCTGACATATTACTCTAACAATGATTTCGAAATACATAGACATTACGAGACAATGAGGAAAGGCCGCTAGGTTCTGGCTCAATCTAATAGAAATAGCGATCAAATCTCTTTCAAGCCATAACTTACACTGTGTTAAAAAAGAGAAAGTTATGCATTGGACAACATAGTTGTAGATACTCAGCTGGTCAAAATAATACGAGGATGTTCGCGGTTGGGCAGTATTGGGTCATATGTTCGTTCATTCAGAATTGCCCTTCGGCAAAATAACAATAACAAACACTGAGGCAAACAACAAAGACACCATCACTCGCATGCATGTAAATACACACACATACACACACGCGCGCGCCCGGAGAAGCATGAGTATGTGCATATGAACAGAAACATACCCGTACACGCGTTTACAAATACGTATTTTGTTTCACGAGAATGAGAGAAGGACAGGAAATGAGAGACTGAAAGAAAAAGAAATGAATTCAGTTGATACTCGTTTAAATAAAAACGGGATTGGGGTTTAATAATGTTATGGACTATGGGCAGTGGGTGGAAAGGGCTCATAAACCTCTCATTAACATTGGTGCTGTACTTGACAGAAATTGAATAGAAATACTTAGACTTATTGAATTGTAGCGTAATAGCATACAAGCTCTCTAGATATGTGTACGCTTAATATTATCTTCAGTCACAATCAAGATATCAGAAACTGTGAAAATGCAGGCACGGTCTAAGTTTGCTTGCCAATGATTCGATTGAACCAACGTCAATCTTAATGATGCTTACTCATGCACATAGCAACTTTCAAAAATGTTAACCCAGGCAGATATCAAGTTTTAATAATACTGATACTGGCAAATGTCATTTTTTTATATCGCTGGTCTAGAGAAATAACAATTTTAATGAGGAGCAGCCTCACTGATTCTTGTAATGCTAAGCTGAGTGGAATTCGAATGTTTATCATATTGATCCAGTCACA
The DNA here is from genome assembly GCF_006345805.1 of Octopus sinensis. Taxonomy (NCBI): domain Eukaryota; kingdom Metazoa; phylum Mollusca; class Cephalopoda; order Octopoda; family Octopodidae; genus Octopus; species Octopus sinensis. The sequence continues at coordinate 32,311,523 of NC_043009.1, read as the reverse complement.
AGAAGTCAAAACATTGCCGTCACTGCTTAATTATGTTGACGCAAGCAGGGTTACCCTTAATAATGGTGACACAAATAGAAATACTATAGTAATGTTGGTGGCAATGAATAAAATATGTGGTTAATGGTGCAAGCTCAGTAAAAATCAAAAACTTAATTAAGGTGAACCAGGCATGAGCAATGTTAATCCAAGGAGAAATCAAAACTTATTAATAATAGTGTCACACATATAGAGATCTTGTGGTAATGATACCAACGTAGACAATTCAGAATTGGGTGATGACGACTGAAAGTTAACGATACTGAGCCGCCAGAAAAAGTGTTATTGAAGCGGAAAGTGATGGATTAAATAGTAGAATGACATTCCCTCCAACAAAATTCAGAGATTCATGATACAGGTGTCATGGCCTCATGGATGGTTATCCAGACAGAGTGCAAAAGCTAATTTTTGTGATACTGACCTAGGGATTAGTTAAAGTCTAATAATACTAAACCTTGTTTAAAGATATCAAGTATTGAGGAGGTTGACTCTGTTAGATATAAATTCGTAATGATGGTGATTGAAACCGGAATAGAATGTTTAAAGAGTGTACCATAAGAAGAAGTGACGGTAAACAATACTGATCGGGGTAAAAGTTAGAGGGAACTCTAAACGTAAATACTGCTTACCTGTTACTCTTGCAAGTCAAAAGTTACTAAAGCTAATTCAGATAGGAGAACATAACATTTAAAGTTAACCAGTCTTAAAATTGGGAGCCGCTGTTGTTTAACTCTACATATATCAGTGACCCTTATTCCAGCAAACCTATAAAGTAAAAAATCAAAGGAATTCCACTATGATTATCTTGGCTTTTTGACTATGTTTACTGTGTATATCCCGTTTTAGATATTTCAGTGTATTTTGAGGGAGACTTAACTTCTGTATTTAGCGGTTCGTGCGACAACGTTGAAAATTCCTCGTTCTATCGGTTGAAAGATGATCACTATCCTGTCGATTACTCTGTTCTTTATGTACTCATTCAATTTATGCATGTAATAGAATTTATTTTGGATTTTACAAAAGAAATAATTAAATGTTATAAAACCAATCAGATGTAAATTTTAAATTTGTCATTTCCAGCAACAGATACGAATGCAAATAATGTAAGAATCCACGATAATAATAATTTTAATAATAATAATAATAATGATGATAATAATAATAATAATAATAATAATAATAATAAGTTCAATGATAATAATGATAATAATAACGATTTTATTATTAATAATAATAATAGTAATAATAATAACAACAACAATAATAGTAAAAATGATTATAATGATGATGATGATAATAATGATAATAATAATATCAATAATAATAATAATAATAATAATAATAATAATAATAATAATAATAATAACAACAATAGCAACAACAATAATAATAATAACAATAATAACAACAACAGCAACAACAATAAAAATAATAATAATAATAACAATAATAATAATGCTATGTTTTATTCATTTTTGTTTCTCTTATATTTTTGTCATTTCGCATTCTTGACATATGTTTCTTCTATTCTTGAAATGAATGTTGAGGCGAAGAAAGTTGATAATTTTTCCCAAGATTCAGCTATAAAAGAATTTTATTACATTTGAATTTTGAATTGGAGAAAAAAAAAAGCCACAAAACAAAACAATTATTGATTAGCAAAGTTTTACTTTTTGCTGTTAAATAAATCCATTTTATTATCGTTTACCAATAATCTGATTTTATGGATGACGTTTCTTAAATATCGGCATACATAACTAATCAGGTTGACCAGAAAGTATTTGGTAATTGATGCGACAGTTAAAACAGGAAACCCGTGAATAAATAAACATGTTTTCCTTTCTGTATGAAGACAGGAATATAGAAATGAAGTATGTGAGTGTAAAATGCTAGAAAAACCAACAGATTAAAAGTTAACTTGCTGCAATTCTTTGAAATATTATAGATATCGAAGAGATATAAAATGGTAATTTATTTCTCATATATACATACATGCACACACACACACACACACACACACACACACACACACACACACACACACACACACACACACACACACACACACATACACACACACGCACGCACACACACATACTTACATGCATAATAATGGTTTGCTATTGTTTACGTGTTATTTTATTGTTTTCGATTTGCCTTTTTCATTATTTAATAAACTCACAACAATAAATTCATCTGTGTATTAAAGCAAATTAATTTTGAACAGGTGCTTGTCTGATTGAAAGCTAGAAAGAATCTTTAATTCTTCGTGAGACTTTTGAATAATACATGTTCTTTTTTATTTGCAAACAATTTACATTTAAATTTGAATTTATTTTGGCTAATTTTTCTTTTGTTGTTTTAAAACATTTTGTTTCTTTTGCTTTTAAATACCACCTTGAATCAGATCTGAGCATTTATATGTAGCACTGTTTTTTTTAATGACATCTAAGAGTTACGCTGTGCTTTAGAAACAAGTCTGCCATGAATACAACAAAACTAAAAACAAAAAACTATATTTGTAAAAGTCGACATTTGTCAGTCGGATAATTAAAGTATTGGTTGTTCTTTAGAATGTTATAGCAAATCAAAAATATGGTTCTTTGTTAAAATATTGGGACTTTCTTTAATACTTACCTTTCAGTTATTGAAACAACACATTTCATGTTTTTTTTATCCTAAAGCAAATTTATTGCTTTTGTAACACGAAATATTTATAGTGCAATAAAGCTGCCACATTCGAAATGTATGCTTGTTGATATCACAGACAACCTGCACACTTTTCATGAAGTAAACAAAACATTATTTTGAAATTGTCTACATAAGAGACGCCGCCCCCACTTGCAGGGGACAAGATGTTCTGCCGCTCATCTTTCTTTTCTCTGACCGGAATGTCCTTATTTGTAAATTCTGAATATTTATAAGTTGGAAAATTAGTTCGAACTAGAAAGGTAACGATTAACCTAAAGTATTACTTTTTACAATTTTGATGAATACAGTAGATTTAACCCATTAGCATTTAAACTGGCAATATCTGGGCCAAATATGCTGCCTGTTTAACGTTCTAACTGACCCTATCCACCCTCTCAATCCTATCCCATAATGACATTCTGAAAATAAACAATCAATTCATTGACATTCTGAAGCCAAAAATAACGCATGGTTAATTCAAAACACTGAGACTAAATAAACATCGCATTTGACAAAGTAATAGGAATGCTAAAGGGTTAATAATCCTTTTTACTACAGGCACAAGACCTGACTGAAATTTTGCAAGAAAGAGATAGGCTATTCTATTACATGTACCCTAATGCTTGACAGTTACTTTATTTCTATCGACGCTGAAAAAAGAAAGGCACCAAAACTCCACTCTTATTACATCGCGCCATAATGGTTTAGCTCGAGAATTACGGAATGGTTATACCTGTCTGCGGAATACTCAACCATCCGGCATTTTAATACATTGAAAATAATCTCTTTTGATCGATCACTTAAGGTCCATATTTTGAAATAGACGGGTGGTTTCGTCCGTCCCACTTTCCATCCATCCATCAATCCATCCATCCTATCCATCCATCCATCCAGCCAGCCATCTATCTCTCTCTCCCTCTCTGTTTTTTTATGTATCCGTCTATTATCTCTCTTTGTATGTGTGTGAGGGTGTGTGTATGTGTTTATGTGAGTGCGTGTGTGTGGGGGTGTATATTGAGTCGTACTTCAGTTAGAGTACGACTCCGACTGCATGAGTCAGAACTCCTTATCGTGTCATCTTCCATTGTAGTGACTCGTCGAACACTGTAACTAGCTGTATTAAAACCGAGGGAAACAGAGTTTATTTAACGTGGTAGCCCTTACAACATCAACTGACGAGATGCATCTGCACCGAAGGATGCACCACAAACAATGACGCAGTATCTTACCCGCGAGGGATCGATGCAGGATAGGACGAAACGATCAACAATCGTTGTGAACAATAAAGTTTCTCGTGTATTCCATTTTCCATCTATATCATTTGTTATATACTCAACGTACAATGAGGAATTACTTGAGGTTGACCAAGCGAGAATTGTGTAAGTAACGTGGAAGACGTCAGATAGTCATAGGCAGTGAACATGCTTCATCGGCTTGCTACTGCGAACATACCCACTTTATATATATATATATATATATATATATATTATATATATATATTATATATATATAATATATATATATATATAATATATATATATGTATATATATATATATATATTATATATATATATATATATGTATATATATATCCGGATAAAATCTAATACATGCAGAAAATGTGATCGGTTTAGAAATCTGAAAATATAAGTATAATGTGACTTCAAAACCTATCAGTACAATGTAAAGAGATGTTCGCTATATACTAAAGGTTGATAAAAATAAGTACCCCGTTTGCTAATTCATACCGTTGCATGTTATGATATCTTACTTAAGATACCTTTCCTTCCCAAGAAATTTTTCGATTTTTATCTTGTATGAAATATTTTAAAAGCTGCAGCTTTAATTTCATTCACTGGTACAACTTTCCGTTTTATATTTTCTTACAAATATTATTTCATGCTATTCATCGAGTCATGTTTTTTTCCGTCCGAGAATTCTTCTTTGGGTTTTAGAAACCAGATTCCCTATAACACCAGATACATACTCTCTCACACACACGAGTAGACACACAAAGGCCTATTTATATGAAAAACATGATTTGGTAAAAGAGTATTTAAGAGAGAATAATCTACGATTATTTTCACCACATTCTTTGCTTCATAAATGACACAGACTACAATTGACATACAATGCATTCTCTATGTTTAACAAACTGCTGTATTGTGAAATACTTTTTTCTTATAATCTCCAGCACTTTTTGTCAATTTTCTAAACTAACTTTTGTATATTTTTAAAGGATTCTTTAACTGTTCTTTAGTTGAAACATTTTTTAAATGCAAGTTCTGTAATTCATTAAAATCTCTTTCTTTCAGTCAATTTCACAAAAACAATGTAAATTGATTCTCGATCAAAGAAGTATTTCAATAGGTGTAATTAAATTTTTACAAGAATTAATACATTTATTTATACAATCATAGAATGATAATTCTAGTGTTTTTGTGCGTTTTCTTAACACCTTAAATTTACTTGCTTTTCATTTTTTACAGTATTATTTTTATCACTCTAACTTGGAGACAATGAAATTTTGCAAATTTTCAAAAACTTTCTAAGGCACGATCTTCGATCTTAGAAAATTTACAGTTTGCATTTTAAAGTTTGCATATCATTGCAAATTTCACAACTACAGCATCTCTATTTATGACCCAGTAATTAAAGTGATGCTTATACACTCACGCCGTGCGGAACTGAACTAAAATTGTTTGATTTAAATTACAATACATATTCATTAGGTTAATTATGTTGTAGTTATTTTGCAATACCGATGTCTCATGTTTGATAACAGAAGCTGCTCTTACATTATTGCTTATCCGTATATTAGGGGTGAGGGTTGTGGAAGTAATCTGAGGCCGGTTTACAACAGCAACGGGCACTTGAGTGCTCTTGGTGGAATTCATTCCTTTGCAAGCATTCATGTTTGATGTTTTTCTGATAATAATATTTTCCCAGCTTCCACAAGTTACAGAGACATTGAAAATCTGCACTATCATTCCTCATTCGACTAAACCGTTCAAAATATTGTTTCTTTGATTTAAATTCTAACAGTATATTTTGGATACTGGCTATTGTGAGCTCTGGTTTCCGTTGGTTCACTTGACACAACACTTTACGTGTTTCATGTCTAGAGTTACTGACTAAAGTTATAGACTCAGCATTTATCACTGGAAAGTGGAATTTGCAATAGTAGCTAACTACATACTGGCGATCCAGTATTGAGATCAAAGATGGCAACATACTTGCGAGCTAAAGGAAGATTTGTGCCATTCTAGCTTATTATGGAGATAATTTCAACCTCTATATTCACAGAAGCAGGTGACGTTAGTTCAAACATTGACTCTTTACGAACATATTTTATTACGCCATATTGATTTCCCTTTTTACAATACACCGATGTTCGATTTAATCGTTGAAATATGCCCCGTGGTAATACTTGTCCATAAAGTAGGTTGCACAATATCAATATTTACAAGTATCTTGACCTCAATGCCTTAGTATATAAAATCCAACGTTGGCATCAAAATATCTCCCTTGATTTTATATCTCCTCACAATTAACTAAATTGTTATTAGAGGACAAAGCGATGTATGGGGACTACAAGACAAAGAGGTCTTGTTTTTATTTGTTCTTATATGTATTGGTTTATATGCATATATGCATATACATATGTATATACATACATTTTTCAGTATACTTCAAATGCACTTTCTCAATACGCTTTAGACAAATTTGCATTTATGAGTCGCGTATACACGTATATATGCAAATAATATAAATAAATGCTGACGTGAAGCATGTATATTAATCCCTTTTATGAGTTTTCTACTCGAAACTGGTAGTTCGTTGCTCGTTTCATAAAGCACGAAAAGTTGGCAATGTTTAACCGCGAGATTGCTCCTGTAAAGCTATTGGTGACAAGATGACATTAATATATATTTAGCAAAAGACTTAAATAAGGATAGTGGCGTCATGTTTCGATATTTTTTGTCATCATGATGCTATATGATTTGAATGGATGACAGGGTTTGTGAAGAGTAAAGATTTCATTGAATAAAAATATGCCTGAGACAAAATGAAGTTTAGAATGGCTTCAAATACAAGCAGGCGGTGATTTGATTAAATCCTACATTTGAAAATTAATTAAGATTGAAGTAGAAATTTATACAAGGAATTTGAAATAAAATAATTGCTGAACACAAAGACATCTAAATGAATAAATAAATGAATACGCAATTAACGACAATAAATAGAAAATTGTTTTTCAAGTTAGCAAAGAGGAAGTTCAGTGTTTGCAATTCATTTAATTAGAAATCGACAAGAAATATTTTAACAAAAGATAAAACAAGCAAAAACGAAAACACACACCATATAAATGTTGTCTGTGCGGAATAAATTAAATTTGAAGTAACAACGATAAAAGAATGTCGATTTGATATCATAATACACACACACATGCACAAACATGCAAGCCTACATGCTTACATAATACTTACCTACACTCTCTTTCTCTCCCTCTCCCTCTCTGTCATTCACACACATCTATCTATCTATCCATCTATCTCTCTGTCTGTCTATCTATCTATCTATCTATCTATCTATCTATCTATCTATCTATCTATCTATCTATCTATCAATCTATTTAACTATTCGTCTCTCTCTCTCTCTCTCTCTCTCTCTTTCTATATATATACATATATATATATATATATATATATATATATATATGTGTGTGTGTGTGTGTGTGTGTGTGTGAGTGTGTATATCTATCTATATAATTGTTCGGTTTTGTGAATAAAGCAAGGTAAATTGACAACGTGGAGATTGTTTCTTCACCAATAATGTAGGATTGTTTTGCTTTTGTTCTCGCTGTATTTATTTTCCCATTTTACTTTTAAACGTTTCCTCTCTCCATCTCTAACGTAATTCCTTTAGTCGATCATCAGCGTAGTCTTTTACCAACATAACTGTCTCTTCGTCGATTTACATAAACACCTAAATGACTATTTACCAACACAGTCTTTCAATATGCCTGTATAATAAATACTGAATCTTATATACATACATTATAAAAAAAAAGAGGTGGAAAATTTTCTTGGTATTATTTGTTCACCATTACGCATATCTTATTTCCATCATCACGTGACCGACCAGTCCATCAGATGTAGTTACACATCGCTGGTCACAATGCGTTCGCATTGTTTTAGCCTTCGAATGACGCCACCCCGCTGGCTAAGCGAGCAGGCCAACAGAAGCAAGAGTGGGAGAAAGAGTGGTGAAGGAGTACAGCAGCGATCACCACCCCCTGCCGGAGCCTCGTGGAGCTTTTAGGTGTTTTCGCTCAATAAAAACTCACAACGCCCGGTCTGGGAATCAAAATCACGATCCTACGACCGCGAGTACGCTGCCCTAACCACTAGGCCATTGCGCCTCCACATATTTTATTTACTAATCGGAATCACAAAATTGTGCATGTTGGATAAACATATAAAAAAGTTCCTAGTAGAAATTTTTCAAACAGAGAATCAAATGATATTATTATGGTACGTTTCCGCACCATAGCTATTTATTCGTTAATATATAATATATTTTAACGTAACCACGCCGTTTCAGCAGGCGATTTTGAAGGTTAGAATACTATAAAATTAAACGTTTATACATATGAAAGACAAATAATAAAACAAAGAAATACTTTAGTACATCGTTAATGTTGAGTTGCACATGCTTCTATACGAACTATGCTTCGAACGCCAGTTTTTGCATAGGTTCAAAGAGGAGGGTTTACCGTCATGAAACCATGATTTTCCACACCTAAAGAACTTCGGTATTAATCCGGAATCCGACAGTGTTCATCTCTCTCTCTCTCTCTCTCTCTCTATATATATATATATATATATATATATATATATATATATATATATACATAAACAATAAATTAAATATAACCAACGCTCTGAAGAGACTTTATATATATACATACAAACATATATATGTATGCCTATATGTACGTATGTATGTGTGTGTGAATGTATGTATGCACACACACATACACACATATATATTTAAAACCTTAGCTGCAGAAAGACAAGACAAAGCAGATTGTAGAGTTAAAGAGATAAATATTTCCTAGGAGATAGTAATATCGAAGTCACAATCGTTTTCCGAATATGTGTGTATGTGTGTGTGTGTGTGTGTGTGTGGTGTGTGTGTGTGTGTGTGTGCATGTGCCAGTTCTTTGTTTAGAAAGTGTTTTGCAAACTTCCCGACTATATTCTCCTGTCTGAAGTTTGTTTCCAAATCAAGTCAACGATAGAAGTAACTTGCTTAAATCGTCCCAGTGTGATTGAACCTGGATTTTATACTTATAAAGCAACTTTACTAACCAAGCTACTGTTTCTACGATTCAGTTCTAAGCATGAAAACAGTATTTTAGCAGATACGTTTTTATTGGTTTAAACATGTCTTGAATATGCAGCATCGTGATATTCTTACAAGACTTGCTTCGAGGAGATATAAGAATAGAAAATCATGCTATAATGAAGATCTTTGGTAATAACTTTAACATCATTCCAAGGTGATTGCATATTGTTGGATGTGTAAATCTTCGAAAGAAATCAAAACGTTTACAGATTAATAAAGCAACCTTTTGGTAATGATAGAGCATATACACAGTTTCTTCGTGCACACTGTGACAAAGAGTTTCTCTTATATTATTTGATTTCCATTGAAAAGACACACTTCGAAAACTGACTTGTACGAAATATGAAAAGAATTCTCTCTTGGGGCCAACCAATAAAAGGACCTATATCTCTTACAAAATGCATTATCCAAAATCATAGAGCACAGATTTGATTGTGTTTCAAAGATGGTCTCTACAAGAATTATTTTCATAGCAGTTCTCGATTCGGCCCAGCCAATATACTAGACAGTAAAAGCAGCTGCAACTATATCAACAGCTTGTAAGGAGTTGCTTGGTAATTAGTGGCCAAATTTCTCGCTAATTACACCCATTTTTCGTTTTGATAATTCAGTATATTGGTTAATATTACCTGGGATAAAATCCTGTAAAAAGACGCGACGGAGGCAGTTCTAATGTATTTGACTGAAATTCTGATCCATCGAAACTGATCCTGGCGTAAACGATGAGAATACTTAATCATATATGTAGAGAGATGTAAGTTATAAATCGAGTTTCTTAGTTGGCCTACATATATATATATATAATATATATATATATATGTATATATATACACACTATATATATATGTATATATATGCATATATATATATGGGGGGGATAAATATGTATATGTAATTATTAGCCTTGCAAAAAAAAACATTCTGCAATAACTGCAACAGGAAGAAGAAAAATGATGTCTTGAACAGAAGAAAAGAGTAGCAAGCAATGTCAAGGAATGGACATATCATTAGCACAATCATTGTACACAACTGCAACAGACAAACTGATGTCTTACACACAACTACGGTTACACCTGTGCTCTAACAAGAAACTGAGGGCCGCAGCAAAGACGAGCCAGTTTATTTTCATACAATATGTCAAAATGAAATGAATTCAATGCAAATAGAATATCCTGACAATGATCCTTGACGTCACTAGAACAGTTGAACATAATTTTATTGTGGCTGGAAGATGCTAAGTACCATATTATCTTACGTCTGAAATTTTGAGCAGCGAGTACACATATAAATATATATATATTATATATATATATATATATTATATATATATATCTATATATATATATATATATATATATATATATATATATATATATATATATACATAAACAATAAATTAAATATAACCAACGCTCTGAAGAGACTTTATATATATACATACAAACATATATATGTATGCCTATATGTACGTATGTATGTGTGTGTGAATGTATGTATGCACACACACATACACACATATATATTTAAAACCTTAGCTGCAGAAAGACAAGACAAAGCAGATTGTAGAGTTAAAGAGATAAATATTTCCTAGGAGATAGTAATATCGAAGTCACAATCGTTTTCCGAATATGTGTGTATGTGTGTGTGTGTGTGTGTGTGTGTGTGTGTGTGTGTGCATGTGTGTGTGCATGTGCCAGTTCTTTGTTTAGAAAGTGTTTTGCAAACTTCCCGACTATATTCTCCTGTCTGAAGTTTGTTTCCAAATCAAGTCAACGATAGAAGTAACTTGCTTAAATCGTCCCAGTGTGATTGAACCTGGAATTTTATACTTATAAAGCAACTTTACTAACCAAGCTACTGTTTCTACGATTCAGTTCTAAGCATGAAAACAGTATTTTAGCAGATACGTTTTTATTGGTTTAAACATGTCTTGAATATGCAGCATCGTGATATTCTTACAAGACTTGCTTCGAGGAGATATAAGAATAGAAAATCATGCTATAATGAAGATCTTTGGTAATAACTTTAACATCATTCCAAGGTGATTGCATATTGTTGGATGTGTAAATCTTCGAAAGAAATCAAAACGTTTACAGATTAATAAAGCAACCTTTTGGTAATGATAGAGCATATACACAGTTTCTTCGTGCACACTGTGACAAAGAGTTTCTCTTATATTATTTGATTTCCATTGAAAAGACACACTTCGAAAACTGACTTGTACGAAATATGAAAAGAATTCTCTCTTGGGGCCAACCAATAAAAGGACCTATATCTCTTACAAAATGCATTATCCAAAATCATAGAGCACAGATTTGATTGTGTTTCAAAGATGGTCTCTACAAGAATTATTTTCATAGCAGTTCTCGATTCGGCCCAGCCAATATACTAGACAGTAAAAGCAGCTGCAACTATATCAACAGCTTGTAAGGAGTTGCTTGGTAATTAGTGGCCAAATTTCTCGCTAATTACACCCATTTTTCGTTTTGATAATTCAGTATATTGGTTAATATTACCTGGGATAAAATCCTGTAAAAAGACGCGACGGAGGCAGTTCTAATGTATTTGACTGAAATTCTGATCCATCGAAACTGATCCTGGCGTAAACGATGAGAATACTTAATCATATATGTAGAGAGATGTAAGTTATAAATCGAGTTTCTTAGTTGGCCTACAATATATATATATATATATATATGTATATATATACACACATATATATATATGTATATATATGCATATATATATATGGGGGGGATAAATATGTATATGTAATTATTAGCCTTGCAAAAAAAAACATTCTGCAAATAACTGCAACAGGAAGAAGAAAAATGATGTCTTGAACAGAAGAAAAGAGTAGCAAGCAATGTCAAGGAATGGACATATCATTAGCACAATCATTGTACACAACTGCAACAGACAAACTGATGTCTTACACACAACTACGGTTACACCCTGTGCTCTAACAAGAAACTGAGGGCCGCAGCAAAGACGAGCCAGTTTATTTTCATACAATATGTCAAAATGAAATGAATTCAATGCAAATAGAATATCCTGACAATGATCCTTGACGTCACTAGAACAGTTGAACATAATTTTATTGTGGCTGGAAGATGCTAAGTACCATATTATCTTACGTCTGAAATTTTGAGCAGCGAGTACACATATAAATATATATATATTTTATATATATATATATATATATATATATATATATATATATATATATATATATATATACATATATATATATATACACATACATATATATATGTGTGTGTGTGGATATCTATATATATATATATATAGAAGTCAACATACTTTGGAAGGTCCATGGCAAGCTGAAAACATCCTGTTGTAATATGGTTTACTCATTCAAACCTCACATTGACGTATTCAGAAAAGAATACAATGTACTGTATTTTACTTGCAGCCATCTAATTCCATTGCATTGTTAAGTTATATGGAGAAAGAGAGAGAAAAAAGAAGGAGAGAGAGAGAGATCTGTATACACTCACACACACGCGCACACATACATATATTTATAGTTGTCCACAGGACTATATATACGTATATATATATATATATATATATATATATACATATACATACTCACACATATATACATATATAAATATATAGTATGTATTTTCGCGTATACATGCATATCTCTATAATTAATCCTTTGTAAGCATGTACATAGATGTAATCAAGCAATTATACACATGTGCGCGAAACAACATAAATGCACACATACTCGCACATATACATGCATGTACATAATTACATGTATATACACACATATACATGTATATGTATTTACATATTTATATAAACATATACAATTATGTATATATGTGTTTACATAAACACACACACACATATATTTATATACTTACACAAAAATAAGAGAGAAAGCGAAAGAGTGAGAGATTCATACTATATTTATTGCAAGTTTATTAAAAAAAATTGTATTCTGCTCTTTGTTTCAATATAATTAAAATGCAAAATCCACAATCAATAGCAGAAGTTTTGTCCTTTGTCTCATTGTTGTTGTTGGTATGCTTATTGTTGCGTTGTTAACACTGCTTCTGCTCGTTATGCCTAGCTTTGCTTTCATACATACATGCATACATATATACACACACATACACATATATATATACACATATACATTAGTTCTTCACACAAAATCAGAAAACCTGCAATAGCTCATAGGCCAAATTATTGACACATATTCATTAAAATATCTAATAATAAATAGAATTGTTAAATTTTATTTCATTATTCTTTGAAATAATGAATAGAATTTTTAATTGTTATTGAGAATGTATATTTGGCTTTCATGATCAAACTATCTACTGTTTTGTTTCTGTGATGTTTTCTTTCAAATTTTTCTACTTCATTACACTGTTTCTACAATAATTTTTGATCCTTTTTGCTCTTCTTTTACAATAGAATTCGTGAATTGTTTTTGTATAGTAGTAGATATTAGAAACCATTGTTGAAATTTTTAGAATGAATGGCATAACATTGTTGCAGATTTCGAGATTTTTGGCCTGGATTTTATTTCAAATGATTTAGTATATTAGAAACATTTGATGCTAAAATTTATATTTTCTTTTGCAATTGTTCCTATGGAATCGATATATTCCACAGTACTTGATGCTTTTCTCTCTTATAGAAATATTTTATCAAGCCCTTGTCATTACATACTTTCCCTTTGTAATGCTGATAGTTTTGTTGGAATGTTAAATTAAAACCTATTGCGTTGATTTTTATGTGCATTATGCTATAAATATGGTAGAGTAACGTTGTTGTCTGACTAGGGTAAATTATATGTCGTCATGTGATGCAGAAATAGGATTCAGTTTTATTTACGTCAAAACCTTCAAAACTCCAGTTGTTTTGTTTTATAACTTTGATAATGTGCTGCATATTCCCCAGTATCAATTACGTTAATTATGTAGGGATACAACGGCTCTCTTACATAATCTGAACCCAGGTTACATATCAATAATTGTTTTTGATAATCAACAATGTCCTCAACATTATATAGATTATCAAATAAATTTTTAAAAATTAAATATTATCCTACTTAATGCATAGATGCAACTCATTTCAACTTTATTTATATTAGCAATGATATAATCCATTAAAGAACAGTTTCTCCAACAACTGAGCAACTGTAAATATTAAATTATTCTCCGTAATTTGAATGCTTGTTTTAAACAATATGTTTTCAAATTTCTATACTTTCAAAATTAGGAAATATTAACAAAAATTCTCTGCGTTCAATATTACGTACATTACATCCATGTTTAACAAAGATATTTTATTTAATTATACTGGGGTGATATTCAAATGTTATGGTTGAAATACCTTTTTCATTTACTCTAAAAATATTTTCAGCTAAAATATTGTACCATACACAAACCATACGAATAAAATAAAGCACGAAATCCGATATCACTAATATGAGATAATCACTTTCAAAAATATTGCACGTAGACCCACCTCATAGGTATTAAGCACACATTTAATAAATCTAGCACATATCACTAACTACTGTAACAGAGAATGTAGCAATTTTACCCCATCAAACACATTTAAAACACAAAATCCACTCATGATGCTAATACAATGAAAACTCATGATAATTTCAATGTTTTCCTTGTATAGTAATAATGGTCGGAGCGCTCACAAGCCAAGAAACAAGAGGACATGCAGTGGAAATAATAACAACAACCAAAACCTATTTCTTTACTACCCACAAGGGGCTAAACACAGGGAGGACAAACAAAGACAGACAAACGGATTAAGTCGATTATATCGACCCCAGTGTTTAACTGGTACTTATTTAATCGACCTCGAAAGGATGAAAGGCAAAGTCGACCTCGGCGGAATTTGAACTCAGAACGTAGCGACAGACGAAATACTGCTTAGCATTTCGCCCGGCGTGCTTACGCTTCTGCCAGCTCACCGCCTTTATCCGGTTAAATAACTACAATATCCATAGCTGAATACGAGCCATACAAGAATGAATTCTATTTCTAGGCAAATTAAATATAAGCAGCGCGTTGGGAGAAGTCGTTAAATTGTCAGCCATTACACATTCATTTCTACTGTCTGTGTTCTGAGTTCAAACCCCAAATCAACTCCATCTCTTATCAGCCCAAGGATTGATAACAGAAATGGAATTAAATACTGGGGCCAAGTATCTTTTTCTCTTCGCTTTCTATCTCACTCTTTCTGTCTCTCTGGATCAGCTACGGTGCAATGTGAAAAATACTTTCGGGTCACATATAACAATATTTCTTTAGGAAAAAGCGAATAATTGTACAATAATATTGCAATCGTTGAACTTTTGAAGAACCGACTGATGTTTTGCAGTGCATGAAACAGAAACAAAGAAGACAAACTTTAAAAGTGGCAAAAGAAATTCAGCCAAACGTATCGATGCCTGCCGACATCTTCCTGCGCAGACTACTACCAGTGTGCCATTAAACAATGACTTCGATGTCCCGAAAACAGTTCAAAGAATCACGTCAACTTCCATATTTCTATAACCCGCACAATGGAGGAACACGAAGAGTCATATGCTAAAATCTGAATTGCTGAATCCATCCAACATGGTATTCCATCTAGTAATGCTGCCCTTGATTAACTGTTGCTTAGTATTCGGAACTCTACAATATATCATCGATGAAATTTAATGAAGCCTTGTAAATATCACCAGTGGTTTTCCTAAGGTAATATATTTGGCGCACTCATTTTCATCTTTACATCAACCAAAGAACACGATAAATATATTCGAGAAAAAATCTAAGAATCCGAGGACTGCCAGCAAATCCTCTGACTGGATAAAACTGAGGCGGTCTTATATGAAAAGAGTGATATGCCATTGAACAAGAAGAATCTGGATACGTCCTCATTGCCAAAGACGATATGCTCGGACAATCATAAACGTCATCGTTGAGCAGCCTTTAGTTAAATGAGTTGAACTCTGGAAGGCTTGGATTACACAGTTTCTGGACTCTCAAACCTCTCTGGTGCAGATATTCAGATGCTATCTTCTTCTTGTCTTCTACTTTTGCATGGTCACGCTTGGAGTATGGCATCCCCATAGGGATTCCTCTTTAAGAAACAAAATTCCCTGAGAAGAAATTTATCTCAGAGAACAATGATTTGTCATGATAAGTGATGATTATTGAGAACGTCTGAGAAATCTCAGATTCCATTATCTTCAGTACCGCTATCAATGCAACGACATTTGTGTAAATTCCTCCAAAACCACGTGACAAATTACCAATATCCGGATATGGGAGAAAGTGTAACTGCGATTTTAAGCTATGATTTTAACTAATTCCTTAAAGACTTTCAACCTCCTAAAACCCAAGTATTTAGCCTTTGGTATGACAAAGAGTGTTCAACACCTTTTCAATGAAACTTTGATATCTTTTGAGAGTATTGAAATAGAGAGATCTGATGAGAAGTAATAATGTTATATTATTCAGTAAAAATTTATATTAATATTTTGAATTTAAATTATCACCGCTTATTGGTATGAAAAAGGTATACCGTTACCCCGCAAGAGATAGATGTAATTCCTATGGAGGGGAGAGGCCCACGTTTTCCCGTTCACCGTGGCATATTCTGGTCTTTCAGATGCATAAATATAAGCAAAAATGTATATCTTGATTGCATATATACGGTCAATACACACACACACACACACACACACTCACACACACACACACACACACACACACACACACATATATATATATATATATATATATACGGTCAATACACACAAAAACACAGATACATACGCGTAGACACACACATTTATAATATATCTCATACATACACACATACTTGCGTAGGTGTGTGTGTGTGTGTCTATGTGGGTGTGTGTCTATGTATACCATATTTGAAGGAAGACTTACTTGGTTAATGATTTATCATTTTTCTTAGTGCTGTGTAAATATATAAATATAACAAAAAGCCCACAACAAAAAGAAACTCCAACAACAATATACAAACAAAATTAAGGAAAGAAATATCCATGAATTAAGATGAACATCAATAGCCTTTGGAGACAAATATCAGAATGTCAACATTGTGAAACATAGAACAGGAAATCAGAGACCATTGAAAGCAGCAACAAGAGAAATGTTTGAAACATTTTCTGTAAAGAAGTAAAATCTAGCAGAAGTCTATAGATATGGCAACAATAAGTACAACAATACAGGGTGCAAAATGGAATGTGTTGCTAGGAGCAATATGTTCAAAGGCATTTTAACAATTGAGTATCTATTTAAGAAGTTTGTTGCACAATAACATTGTCATACATAGTCATGTGTGGAAAATTTTGCAAGCCTATTGTTCATAATATCACAGAGAGAATTTGAAATATAAAAGCGCAGGGACACATCAATACTGATATATAAATTTGTTAAAAAAAACAACTTACTCGTATGCGTACATCCAAGAACATATACAGATATGAATACACACACACACACACACACTCGTGTATACACACAGATATATATACATAATATATATGAATATATATATGTGTGTATATATATATATATATGTATATTTGTAGATATATATATATATATATATGCATGTATATATGTATATATATATATATATATGCATGTGTATATATTTGTATATGTATGTATTATATCTGTATGCTATTTGCACACACACTTAAATATGCATATATGAATACACACCTTATATATACCTTTGTGTGTGTTCATATATGTGTGTGTGCGTGTTCGCGATCGTGTATGTTTCTGTGTGCACACACATATATATCTATGCATATACATACTTAACATACACACATGAATTTATTCAATTTAATTGTTTATATATGTACATATATGCATACATCTATGTATGTATGTATTTATTTCTCTCTCTCTCTCTCTCTCTCTCTCTCTCTTTATATATATATATATATATATATACACATATGTGTGTGTGTATACATGCATATATTATGAAATAGACATCCAGCTGTAACATTTCTGTAAACACTTTTCCATACGGACAATGGTATTTCAGCGAAAATACTCTTGCCAGCATTTATTTGAAACTTAGTGGCATCATTTGAGACTCACTCGAAACCCCGTAACTACCTTTAGGGTCTTCGATAACAAACAATCCTATGTCATTGATGGAGAATCACAATGATGTTTAAATCTTACGCCAGGTATTATACGCACAAGTAATTCATTCATGCTCAGCAATATTGAAAGTCAAAATCATTACTTTAGATATATTTTAAATGAGTGTAAGATTATGTAGACGCATTATGATGTAACTGAAATTCAAATGAAATAGTTCGAATTTGGTATGATATTTATTAAATGGGCAATTTATTTTACAAAGTCAATCACCTTCAAAGCGATATTTAGACGAAAACAATAATGTTGTCAAAATTATGTGAATGGCAGCCGTTTTAGTTCTCATCGTAGATATTGAGTTGCTATTAATTGACTGGATGAGATGGTTGCCCACCTGGAGGCGAGATTTACAGTTTGAATACTTGCAAACTGTGCGTGGAAATGTGGTTTCAATTTTAGTTATAAGAGATAGTTAAGCAATGAGAGATCATGATTCGGATGTTTGTTGGTGCTTTGGATCGGAGCAATGGACATCGATATACACAATAACGAATATATAACATTAAATATAACATACATACACATACATGAAGGTACACGCATGCATATAGATGCGCGGGTGCGCCCACATGCACACACACAAGCACACACACACATATACATATATATATGCAAACACATAAAATCAAAATAAGCAACAAGGATATCCAGAGGTAATGCAGTACGATCGCTTCATGTAACTCCATTTAATTGAACAATGCAATAATTACATCGATTTAAAATGCAGAGCAATCCTCGGCTGCACCAAGAAACAGACTTTAATTAAATTAGAACAGATGGACACATTAGTATAATTATACCTAAAATCTCCAAGAAGTTAAGGAGATAGACAAAGAACATGCTGGTTTCACTCCAGCATAGAGGTTACTAAGTTATCAAGGAGATATGCATTGTTACAGAATCTGCCTGTCACTGATCTTCTGTTGGGATTAGTTTCAATTTATAGACTAGTTTATCAAATCCTTGTATATCTAAAGCTGAGAGAACAAAGATCAATATCTGTTAGGGGTAGGACTGAGGGAGTCGACAGAAATTAAACCCTCTTTCTTTCTTTTCATGAGCGTTTGCTAATACTTTACATGTACCACATCCTCGCACTGTTGTGTTTCTTGTGTTTGATCTTTTCTTGGGTTTACTATGTATGTATGTATGTATGTATGCATGTATGCATGTATGTATGTATGTATGTATGTATGTTTGTATATATATATATATATATATATATATGGGTGTGCTATTCTGAAAGTCTGTCAAGACATTCTATTGTAGAAATTTCCCGGCAACGACGGGATTCTCAGCTTCTCTGAGGGTTTGTGTGTGCGAGACTATATATATATATATATATATATATATATATATATATATATGTGTGTGTGTGTGTGTGTATATGTATATAAATATAGATACACACACACACACACACACATATATATATATATATATATGCTATATGTATATATAAATATATATATATACACATACATATACATATATATATATTTATATATATATATATATGTATGCGTGTGTGTCTATATGACATATATGTGTAATATATGACACATGGATGTGCTTGTTTGTGCAGAAGATGTAATATAGTGTGCTCATATTTTAGTTAGCGTTATTCAACAGCTGCAGCATAGATGATTTTTTCTTTATTACAAATATTTACACCTTTATATATTTTTAGCCCTGTGAAGTTGTTTCATTTAGTAAAGTTTCATTTAATTTATTTGTTTCTGTATTTTGAAATTGCAAAATCAAATTAATAAACGTCAACACACGTAACTTCTTACCTCATTACCAATCGACTGTAGTCCATAATTCATTTATGTTTGAACTCATTAAATTCTGGTCGTGATGTATTTAACTTGTCAAAATTATATTCTACTCCTTCAAAATTACAATTCTTCATCAACGTCTTAAAATGAATTATACTTTTTAACTAACCATTGTTTTGTGTTGTGAAATTGCATCAGATGAATGTTAGAGAATTTTGGTGAACGCCAGGAGTTTCCTCAGTTTAATATCTCAATGCTATTACACGTCACAGTTCAGAGCGATTCTTTGACCATATACATACAAATATTCATGCATACATACATATACATACATACATACATACATACATACATACATACATATGTACATAAGTACATACGTACATACATACATACATATATACATAGAACGATATAAGGATTTGTGATAGAGAAGGGAAACTGTGTAGTAGTATTGTGGAAATTTGCTGCCCAACGGATGTTAACATAATGCTGAATATCAGTGAAAAAGAGAATACCTACGCTGAACTACTGAGAAATCTACAGTTACTCTATCTAGATTACAAGTTCAGATTCACACCAGTAATTATTGGTGCCCTTGGATATGTACCACAATGCCTAAATACCAATCAGAGAAATTATGCTTCTCAAATTGAGGAAGGAGAAGGCTGATTCCAAGACTACAGATCCAATCCATCACTGAAACTTTAAGTACACATAAACTTGTCTAGATATGCAACTATACGCATGAGAATATATACATAATACAAAACATACCAATCAGCACATATACATACATATATACATACAAACAAAAATACCCAGTTGTTGATATGCATATATATTATTATTGAGTGAAAGAGCACCGCATGCCATCAAATTGACACTGGGGTAAAATATACGAAGCCCAGTATACACATCATGACTACCCGTCTGATAAGGTACACTAAGCACATGCATCACAACCATATGTGCGCGATATGATGATCTTATATCAAGATAAACAGCACATGACCTTGCAGGTGGGGCCCAGTTAGAATTTTCTTCTGGTCGAGTAACACATCCCGCTCAAAAGGTCCCTGAATATGGGTTGTTTAAGGATGTTGAACGAAAAAACCATGTTTGCAGAGTTGAATAATTCAAACCCCAAAGAATTCTTCTCAATACATGACTATAATGCTCGCCCACTACTTCTGCTCGTGATCAGAGATGCAAATATCGTCAGCCACTAAGGGACATGCTCAACTGGTTAAGGTCAAACAACTGACAAGCAAATAAGCAGTATTGAGCAGAATATTTGCTGTAGCCCATCTTTTATACCAAGACAAAACAATGTACTTTGTAACACTTCCAATCAGTTAAGATCAGACGCCACGAGAGTCACTGCCTGGTACTGCATCAAGACAAAGCCACTGCCTGTTCTGCATCAGGGCAATTATTGTTATTATTAATATTATTATTATTATATATATATATATATATGTGTGTGTGTGTGTGTGTGTGTGTGTATATGTATATAAATATAGATACACACACACACACATATATATATATATATATATGCTATATGTATATATAAATATATATATATACACATACATATACATATATATATATTTATATATATATATATATATGTATGCGTGTGTGTCTATATGACATATATGTGTAATATATGACACATGGATGTGCTTGTTTGTGCAGAAGATGTAATATAGTGTGCTCATATTTTAGTTAGCGTTATTCAACAGCTGCAGCATAGATGATTTTTTCTTTATTACAAATATTTACACCTTTATATATTTTTAGCCCTGTGAAGTTGTTTCATTTAGTAAAGTTTCATTTAATTTATTTGTTTCTGTATTTTGAAATTGCAAAATCAAATTAATAAACGTCAACACACGTAACTTCTTACCTCATTACCAATCGACTGTAGTCCATAATTCATTTATGTTTGAACTCATTAAATTCTGGTCGTGATGTATTTAACTTGTCAAAATTATATTCTACTCCTTCAAAATTACAATTCTTCATCAACGTCTTAAAATGAATTATACTTTTTAACTAACCATTGTTTTGTGTTGTGAAATTGCATCAGATGAATGTTAGAGAATTTTGGTGAACGCCAGGAGTTTCCTCAGTTTAATATCTCAATGCTATTACACGTCACAGTTCAGAGCGATTCTTTGACCATATACATACAAATATTCATGCATACATACATATACATACATACATACATACATACATACATACATATGTACATAAGTACATACGTACATACATACATACATATATACATAGAACGATATAAGGATTTGTGATAGAGAAGGGAAACTGTGTAGTAGTATTGTGGAAATTTGCTGCCCAACGGATGTTAACATAATGCTGAATATCAGTGAAAAAGAGAATACCTACGCTGAACTACTGAGAAATCTACAGTTACTCTATCTAGATTACAAGTTCAGATTCACACCAGTAATTATTGGTGCCCTTGGATATGTACCACAATGCCTAAATACCAATCAGAGAAATTATGCTTCTCAAATTGAGGAAGGAGAAGGCTGATTCCAAGACTACAGATCCAATCCATCACTGAAACTTTAAGTACACATAAACTTGTCTAGATATGCAACTATACGCATGAGAATATATACATAATACAAAACATACCAATCAGCACATATACATACATATATACATACAAACAAAAATACCCAGTTGTTGATATGCATATATATTATTATTGAGTGAAAGAGCACCGCATGCCATCAAATTGACACTGGGGTAAAATATACGAAGCCCAGTATACACATCATGACTACCCGTCTGATAAGGTACACTAAGCACATGCATCACAACCATATGTGCGCGATATGATGATCTTATATCAAGATAAACAGCACATGACCTTGCAGGTGGGGCCCAGTTAGAATTTTCTTCTGGTCGAGTAACACATCCCGCTCAAAAGGTCCCTGAATATGGGTTGTTTAAGGATGTTGAACGAAAAAACCATGTTTGCAGAGTTGAATAATTCAAACCCCAAAGAATTCTTCTCAATACATGACTATAATGCTCGCCCACTACTTCTGCTCGTGATCAGAGATGCAAATATCGTCAGCCACTAAGGGACATGCTCAACTGGTTAAGGTCAAACAACTGACAAGCAAATAAGCAGTATTGAGCAGAATATTTGCTGTAGCCCATCTTTTATACCAAGACAAAACAATGTACTTTGTAACACTTCCAATCAGTTAAGATCAGACGCCACGAGAGTCACTGCCTGGTACTGCATCAAGACAAAGCCACTGCCTGTTCTGCATCAGGGCAATTATTGTTATTATTAATATTATTATTATTATATATATATATATATATATATATATATAGGAGAGGGAAAATTATAATGAGGCAGAATGCTAAATTGAAAGTAAATTTTAATAAAAATGGGGGTATGGAAGATTAAAAAAGAAATAATAATAAATCAAACCGATTTTCATTGCAAGATTTGGAAGGGAAAAAGGAATTTTAAAAGGAATTTTAAAATTGAGGAAGGGGAAAAAAGAAATCTACAATGTTTGTTCAAAAAAATAATAATGCATATATACAAAAATTAATAAATATGTATACCAATACATTGTAGATTCTTTATGCTTTTAGAGTTCAATAATAGTCCGTGGAAAAATTTATTTGGAGGAATAGGATGCATGTGCTTAAAAGTAGTGTTTAGTTTAAAAGTGTTGGGTGAATATATATATATATATATATATATGTATATATGTACACTGCAACATAATTTCTTTTCCTCAACAGGCCCTGCCCTATTTAACATTGTCCCGAAAGAGATCAAATAGGAACAGGATCCCATCAACTTTAAACGGAGTCTGGATAGATTCCTTCAAAGAATACCAGAAAAGCCACCCATAATTGGATACAACTCACCCAACAAAAACTCACTACTTGAATGGACCATAAACAAAACTTGACTTAAACAGGATTCGAATAATCCTATCAGGTGGTGCTATTAAGTTAGACACGGCCTGGACCAATCTTTGGTCGAAACATATATAAGTTTATCTAAGTTTAAGTTTATGTATTATGTATGTATATATATATATTAATTATATATGGCCACACCTTTCCCTCTTTTCCTTCTCACGAAATGAGCAAGTTAATGGTTAAACAAGAGATTTTTATTTTAATTATGTAATTATATAAATGAGAGTATTTCAACTTCATTGAAACTGCTGTAGAATACATGTCATTTGTATATAAAATTCATGTTTTTCAGCTTTTTATTCTATATCTACGTGTATGTATGTGATCGTTGTATTTAATTAATCTTCACTTTCATAATTGTGCCTGATTTTAATGAAAAGTGATTAAATTTACTTCTAATGAACATCACATTCTCTCCACAATTCACGATCAAAAGGGTTGCTCCTCTGGTTGTTTTAATAATGAAGATTATTATTGTTTGACTTCTCAGAGCTCTCGGTCTTGTTTGCTCTGGTTGATTCACAGAGAGAGAGGACAGCAGTTTGTTGTCAGAGGTCTCACAGAGTCTCTTTCAGCGCATTATAAGCTTTGATACTTGGTTGTTAATTATTCTGGAAGGCATTCAACATCAAAGTACTCAAGATTATTATTATTATTATATTATTATTATTATTATTATTATTATTATTATTATTATTATTATTCAGTAGTTTTATTTTTATAGCGTGCTTTCACTTCACTACCGAGCGCAGCTCTGTGTGCTTTGGGTATGTGCTGTGATTTGTTGTGATGCTCTGATGGTTATTGTATGGAAAGTGTTCTGCGTAGGATGTGTGCAGTGCCTTGTAGTGCAATTTTCTGTATGTTATATGTGTTTGTAAGTCCTGGTGTTTTTGTTATGTATTTGTCTGAATATTTTTTTATTATGCCTAATGCACCTACTATGATAGGAATTGTTTCTGTTTTCAGATTCCACATTCCACATTATTATTATTATTATTATTATTATTATTATTATTATTATTATTATTATTATTATTATTATTATTTTTATTATTATTATTATTTTTCTAATTATTATTATTATTATTATTATTATTATTATTATTATTATTATTATTATTATTATTATTAGTAGTAGTAGTAGTAGTAGTAGTAGTAGTAGTAGTAGTAGTAGTAGTAGTAGTAGTAGTAGTAGTAGTAGTAGCAGTAGTAGTAGTTGTAGTAGTAGTAGGCTATTTTATGCTAATTTATCATATATTTTATATTGAGGATTGGTGACAAGTTTTTCCTGAAATCTCAAGAATCTTTCTTAGCATTCTTGCGGTATGTCATTTTGAGTTCATCAAACAAATTCAGTTTTGCTGGAGATGTCATTTATGTACGAGCTGTTTAGATCTCGTGAACTAAGACGCTACTTTCTTTCCAAATCCCGAAAATTCTGTACGTAGTGCACCAGTAGATTTCAGGGTCAAGAAAATACCGTAGTTCTCACCTACATTTTATTACGAAGTTGAATGTACTAAATTCGAATTTTATAGCAAAAACTTTCCATCACATCACATTTTCTTGTAAATTACCAACTTAATAACTATTCAATTTATACCAATTTCCACGATACCATAAATTTATTTTGCTCCCAAAATCAGACTAAATATTCCATTGTAATTACTTCGTAAATACATCATTAATCGGCATGTTTGTTAGCATTATATCATTATTAACCTACATTTTAGTATTTACTTCGTCGTTTGTTAGACATCTCAGGTCTGTCACGCCTCAGGCTCCAGCAGAAGTCAGCCAGCATAGCTGAGCTCCATTTTCCCTAATTCCTGTTTTCCATTGACTCTATAATCTTAATGTAACCTACCTCCTCTATGTTCATCACACATATCCTGCGTTCTCTGGGAAGAAGGACATATAAGAATGAAGGAAGTGCATCTTCAGTGACATATTGTATCTGATATCTTGGTAGCACTTGAAGAGGATCTCCACTATATTCTCATGCTGTGCCACTTTGTGACTTCCCAGAAGTCCTTTGCATACATCTTTGAATGCATGCCAGACCGCTAGCTTAGTTTCATCCATTATCTCCTCGAAGTACTCATCAGCTATAAGTTGACGAATCTGAGGGCCTACGAATATGCGCACTTTAAACTTGGCATTACTTATTTTAAGGAAGATCACCTTGAGGTACTGGAAGCATGGCTTGTTATTTTGCAGTGCTTTGGTAAATTCTTTCATTATGCCTAGTTTTATATGCAGTGGTGACAAAATGATTTTCTCCTTCTTAACAAGTGGCTCATGATTTACATTATTGCATCCAGGCGCCATAGTGTCCTGAGGTAGCCATTCTGAGCGTACACAATGTTTTGATCTGGTCCTACTGTCCCACTTGCAAAGGAAGCACATGAATCTGGTATATCCAGTTTGTAGCGCATTAAGTGGGGCGACTACTTTCAAGTTCGCACAAATTAGCCACTCATGCTCCTCGTAACTTATACGGTCTAGAATAAAAGCGAGATTCTCATATGTCTTTCTTAAAATGACTGAGTGAGCAATTAAAACTGAAGGCATGGTGTTCTCAAAGTGCAACAGAAGCGCTTTTATGCTCTAAAAGAATGCATCTATGAATAACCTCTGCTCATTTGGTTCATAGGTCAACTCAAGGGCATTGATGAGGTCTCATCCCTTACTTGTGCAGGTATTTGCATTATTTATATACTAAACAATATTATTTCCCGTTATCTGAATACAATCCTTACAACTTATCAATCCCCAACCGCATTTCTTTCTTGTAAAAGTGTCAACATCTCGTAAAGTGTTAACATCCATTTTCCGGTGGAACGTATCGCATATTGACAGAAGCGTCCTCATTTTATTATCCAAAGACTGAAATTCCTTTTTTCACCAACCTCGCACTCCTACTCCTTATCTCAAGTGACCTACGGATACCTACGAATTTATTGCTTGCAACTTATCCCTTTCATTCAGTTTTGTTTTCAAAATCAATCTCAGCCTTCTTTAATACTCCTCAGAGTATTTCTTCAGTTGGATTTCCACACATTCACCTACTTCCAATATGCCCAGAAATTTCTACGCTTCAATGTCTGTTCTCTTCATTGCTTCTCCCGTGGGCAATTCCACACCACCAAGTTTTTAGGACTTACCACTTTTACAATCTACACCCCATACTTTTTCGGTTCAAGTTCTATTCTAAAGCAATGCATTGTTAGCATCATGGAACTCAGCGTTCAGGTCGTACATAAAAATTTTATATTTTCTTTCCTCGAACTCACAGCCAGCTTCCGTGTTTCTCAAAATCGAAATCAGCAACATCATATACAATACAAAAGGCAATGGTGATAACTTATTTCCTTGGAAGATTCCTCGTTTGATGTTGAAAAAGCCTAAGCATTGTCTCCCTGCTGTTAGTTCAGTGATCCATCCATTCACGACATTGTTAGCATTTTCAAATATTTTCAAACAATGCAAAATCTTCAGACGAGGAACCATATCATATGCTTTCCTGTAGTTTATCCACGCAATCCCATGTTGGTTTTGTGCCTTTTGCAGTCTTTTAGTACTATCTTCTCTATCCGCTGTTGATCTTTATTTCCCCTATATTCACGTTTGCTCTTCCGGTAGATGTTATTCTGTTCCACGAATACGTAAATTTCATCTGCTTGTATTCCTGTTAACAGCTTTCACATGACGAACAGACGGGATATAAGCTTTAAGTTGTCAAAACTATTTCCCTTGATGCTTCTTTCTGGCACGCTACTATTCTCCTCCTGGTCGACTAGCCTAGGAGTTTTGTGCAGCCTTCGATTAATATGCTTCATTACATTCGTAGGTTTTCCTAGCACTCGGTAAATTTCTTCATCCAGTACCTCTGAACTCCATCTTGTCCTGCTGTTTTGCAGTTGCTTAACTTTCTAATTCCTCGCTGAAAACTTCCTGACTTCTTTTAATGTTTTTTGGTTGAATATTTATATTGGATATTTTCTTCATGTTGCGTAATCAGTTCGCACTAGTGTCGTGCATTTTACTTTTCCCCGAAATATTCTTCCAGTATCTTTGACTTCCGCGTTTACGGTGCATGTATCTTTGTCTGTTTCTCCATTAATTTCTCGACAAAATCTGTTTTGATCAATTTTGGAGATTCTGTTTCGTCTGTTTGATTTTCTGATCAAATCGAGTAATTTTTGGTCTCTTAGCTTGCCCCTGTTGTTTTAGTTCCTCAATTACTACCGCCAACACTTCGAAATCAATACCATGCTTTTGTTTGAACATGTTATACTTGCGCTGCTGATTCAGCAGTTCTGCTTTTCTTCTGTCTAATACCGACAGATCATGCTATTCTTTTTATGTCTCCAAGGATCCTCTTCTTCCGCTGAGGTTCATTGTTCATCCTTCTGTTCAGTTTACCCCCATTGTTTAATAGGCACCACTATAGTTTTTGCCGTTATTTAGTCTATTAGCTTCGGTGATATTGTTTACATGTAGATACTTTAATATTCTGTTTATTTTTACTGTTTGCTGAATCGGTTCTCAATCGCTTATTTTCTTAAAGATACATATCACTCCAGAATTCTACAAACTCAGTAACTCGACTACTCGATCTACAATTCTCTTTTCCTCATCTGTGATGTCTGTGAAAGTTACCATGGCTACCTTGAGCAAATTAATTTGCACCGTTTCTGCCATTTGAGGAGCTTTGGTGGTTTCGATCTGCTCTTCGTTGTTAGCAGTATTATGCTCTGCTTTGCCATCATCTACGTATATATTTCTCTGAATTATTTCCAGTTCTAAACATATTAAAAAGCCTTCCTTTCTTACCATTCTGTCCCGGATACATTATCGTTGCTCCGTTGCTTCATATATTACTTCTTGCAGCCATTCCTGGCACATCCTTTTTTAAATATATTTTCTTAATAGCACTAACCATTTTCATCTATGTTTTGCCTTCTAGTAACTCTTCACGAGATCTCATTTATTTCTTATGCTCTACTTTCAATTCTTTTATACCATTACTCACAGGTTGACAACTTGACCAATTCTGCTGCTCAGCGGATACCAACTGGGCGCGGGTCCCTGCACCACTGGTTTCAGTCTCATTTACGCTGTTATCGCTTACATTCTTTCAGACATATCACTCACAGAGGTTCTTTAAGTGATGCTTTTGTGATTCCATCACATAATAGATTACCAAGTTCTGAGAGATTCCATTCACTCTCTTTATGAGCTACTGAAACGGAATCATGTGTCGCACTTGTATTGCTGCTTCTGGGCTTGGTTTGTTATCAAAGTTGTCCTTCATTATTATGATTGATGAATCGCATACTGAAAAGTCAGCCGTTTCCTCTCTTCGAGATTTTGATCCATTTGAACATTGCCAAACAATACCAAGATGTCTAAGTTACTTGTAGAAAGGCTGCTATCAATGTCTCTTGCATTGTTGATATAAATACTAGTTTTGGCGGCAAGCTAATGGAATTATTAGTTCGCCAGGCAAAGTGCTTAGCGTGAGAGAAATTCTTTTGGATTTGAATAATTCACCTCTGGAAACATGAGTGTTTCTTTCAACATCCTTAAGCAAACCTTATTAATGGACCATTTGAGTGGAATGGGCTATTCGACATGAAGAAAATTCTAACTGGGCTCCACTTGCAACGTCAGATGCTGTTTATCTTGATATGAGATTACCGTGTCACGCACATGTGGTTGTGATGTATATGCCTGGCATACCCTTATCTGACGGGTAGTTATGATGGGTATACTAGGCTTGGTATATTTTACCCCAGTGTCACTTTGATGGGATGCACTGCTCTCTCACTCAATGATAATAATAATAATAATAATAATAATATAATAATAATAATAATAATAATAATAATAATAATAATAATAATAATAATAATAATAATAATAATAATAAGCAAAATGCTTAACAGTATTTTGCCCGTCATTCCGATCTGAATTCAATTTCTACTGAGGTCGACTTTCTCTTTCACCTTTTCGGGGGGTCAGTAAGATAAGTACCAGTTGAACAATGGGGTTGATGTAATCGACTCATCTCCTCCCTCATAATTGCTGCCCTTGTGGAAAAATTTGAAACCATCATCATCATCATCATTATTATTATTATCATTATTATTATCATTATTATTATTATTATTATTATTATTATTATGATAGGTGTTCTTGTTGATGTCGCAGCCGTTGTGCATTGCTGTTGAACTTATCATTAATACAGAATGTAAACGTGGGTAACCTTGGATATGATGAAGACGTACATCAAAGATATTTCTGATGGTGATGAGAAAAATCTTGATAAAATTTATGGCAAAAAATAATTGACTGATTTTTAACTGAAAATATGATTTTTATATTTGCTAGATAAATGATTTCTCCTGCAACAAAAAATATCCCCGAATATTATTTCTATTTGGTTTATTTTTAATATTTTCTGCCTGATTATAATCAACGATCAAATATTTCACATAAATTGACAATATATTTCTCTCTGACTTAAAAATATTTTTTTCTTCGGAGATAATTTCGGAGTTCCATGAGAAATTTACTGACAAAGTTAATACTAAAAATTTTACTAAGAATATGATAGGAGCTGGATTAAAATTTGCTCGTAATCTTTTTTTTCTTTTATCAGTGTGGATTAAATATTGAGATGCGTTCATGTTGAGAAGAGCTGTAGCATTTTAGTGTAGTTGCACATAATGTAGAGCGTAGCGATGTGAATGTTGGCAGAGGCTACTCCGGGTGAAGTTGATGACGAGGGTGATAACGATGACCGTTATGATGATGATGATGATGATGATGATGATGACATTGATGAACAAGAAGATAATGATCACAATCATGACGATCATGATGATCATGATGATAATGGTATGGTGGTCGTCGTTGACTTGGTGGTGGTGGTGGTGATGGTCGTGGTTATAGCTGCCGTTTTTGTAGTGGTGATGATAGTGATAGTGATGATAATGATGATGATGATGATGATGATGATGATGATGATGATGATGATTGAAATATGGTATCACAAATATGAGACTCTTAGAGCGGCGATGAGTTGTTCGTGTACCCCTTGTCATATATACAAGTTTATGCCCGCCATATATGTAATACCGATACCTCTATAAAATGGCGCCTCTGTATAGCTCGTGTGACCATAAATCTGTACTTGAGAAGGTGGTTTCTAAGGTGCCAACTTGCCCCGACATTTTTTCCTAGTGGATAATTTGAAATACCAACCTCGTTTTTGCGTAGCTTCTGTTTTATTAAAGAAACACGACTACGTTCATTTGTTTAGTAACACTTACGCAATTCCTAAATGGAGGCCCCTAGAAATAGAAGTTAAGGCATTACTTTACCAGACAAAAATAAGAGTTAAATCTCCCCTGATGTCAGTGCTTGCTGTTCTTACAGAAAAGAAGTACACATTGGATAACCAATTTTAGGTAGATATTGGTCGACATTGCTCTAAAATAAAATGGATAATCCTTACCGAGTTGCTTATGATTAAAGAACTACATGATTAAAGGTTTGCTGCGAGGTTGACCTGGGATTAAACCCTGTTAGTATCGAGATTGCAATGAAGTTATTTAGGAATTTAAACTTTCCATCACCAGTGAGATAATGAAATAACGTCTGAATAATGTAACAGTTGAAACTTAGAAATTGTAATCGAAATTCTTATGTCATATTTATATTTTATTTATTAAACATCAACTGCGCTACACGAACGTTGTGTCATTCTGACATCTGTTGCATTCTTGGCGTCAAAACAGCTATTCAAGAATAATACGAATATAAATGTGTCACTGTTGCTGATGATGTTAATGATGGCATTGATTGATAATAGTGACCATAGTGACAAAGTATTAATTATAAAAATAATGATTATGATAATCAGAAAATCGAAAGTACTATCTTGTGAATACTGTGTAGAACTGTTTCTGAAGATTATTTACAGTTACATGAAAACGGTGTGCTAGCAGGATCATGAGCTTTCACAGTACGCAATTGATCATCAAACTCATCATTGTCAAGTTTCCTCAAATCTCAAGAATCTTCCTTTGGATTCTTGCAGAATATAGAATGGTAGTTATTTGCAGGCCGACAATACGGGTTTCACTTCCAATCTCTTTCAGTCTTCTGCT
This sequence comes from Octopus sinensis, assembly GCF_006345805.1. NCBI lineage: Eukaryota > Metazoa > Mollusca > Cephalopoda > Octopoda > Octopodidae > Octopus > Octopus sinensis. Next base: position 32,279,198 of record NC_043009.1, on the reverse strand, counting down.
AGCATTTTGGATGTCGTGCCAAGTGCACGAAGTTTTTTTTTAAATCCAGTACCCTATTTTGGTTGGCTCGCTTCTGTAATAGCATTTCATTACAGTTTAATTATCGCTTTAAGACCATTTTCTTCTAACCTTTGTGGCAGTGTTTGTATAACGACCAGGTCGACTCTGCTACGCAGTAGAGCACTTGCCATGGGAGAGACTTTCATTTAGGGTTTCGGTCTCGTGAAGGCTGTCGTAATGATTTCCATTTGACATAACTCTCATGATGAGGGCTGTCCTGGTGAGGTGTCACAGCCACCAGTGTTTTTATCGAGACACCATCTCTAGGGAGTTGCCATCTTAAGCTAAAGGTACCCTCTTCCCTCTAGATAGAATTAACCGCATGAAGACGTTCTTTGACTTTTATGTTCTTCGGATATCGCAGCACTAATAATGTCTTCTGCGTTTAGTAATCCTCTACCACCTCCCTTTCTTGGTAGATAGAATTGGTCGGTATTACTTTTATGGTGGAGTGCGTTGTGCATTGTGAGCACCTTTCTAGTTCTTCAATCTCAGATTTGTAGCTGGACCTTCACCCATTTCAAAAAAGGAGGAAAATATCTCAATATTGGCGCAACCCATGTATCTATGGTTTTAATGATGTTTCCCTCTTTTACTTTTGTTTCGAACACCTTCCTAATTTTCTCTTGAAATCTTTAGTGACTTTTCCATTTCTCCTTCCAATAATTCTAACGTCTTTCAGTATTCCTAGCTATTTGTATCCCTCATTATTCCACAGTGATCTAATGATGTTACCTTCTGGTAATTTTATGCCATCAAGGTTTATCTTCTGGCCTCTGTTCATCTCTAGCACTGCGCAATTATTTGATCCGCACTACTTTCCAATAGCCTTACTGAATACTCCCATATAAGTTTTCCTACATCAGAAGGACTTCATAATTATATCGAATTGAACATTGGATGCCGAAGCCTATAAATTGGATTAAGATTTATGCTATATTTTCTTTATTAGATTAATATACTGATCAATGTTTGATCTGTATTGTTTTGTATTGCTCTACTAAATAGCATCAGACATTTATATGGTTAGAATAGTTACTGAAGTAATATTTAAGATACAAAGACTATGGACTTTTTCAAAGACTTTTGCAAGTAGTATTGGAAATATTATTGGGTAGGTGGAAACATTGTGGCTTCAAAGGAATTATCTTTCTGTTCAAAGACAGATTATTCGATGAATAATGCATATATGAAGTGTGATGGTGTTAGACAGAGGACCAAGTTGTTGACAGAGAATATACTTTAGCAAGTGAGGAGTAATTCATAAAATATTATCAAGTGAATGTTACAATGTGAGTCGCAGTGACAAGCTGAGTGTGAAATGAAACGACGAAATGATCCATATAGTACACTGATGCTGAAATGTATGTAAATCAGTGTTAGGTGTTGAGAAGAAATATACCTAGATTCAATTTTCTGTTAAAAGGTACAGGAAATGCCAGAGAAATTGATCAACATGCCACTGTGTACTAACTACAGTCGACAGAGATTATACGTTCTAGTTGCAATCTGATACACTACAACAATCAGATTTTTAGAAATTAGCATGCTGCATAGAGATGGGTTGCAGCTTTTAGCTGCCCTATCGCCAATGACAAGGAAGCTGATAATTATTTAGTGTTTAGTTAATTAGACCACAAAATTACCTTATGTCGAGAAGTAGTGTTTGTAATTATGTCACTAATTGTTTAATTGTGATGGTGAGATGCTGAGGTGGCGAAGAGTTCATTAAAAGTAGAGGACAATTGAGAAAAGAGAGAAAGGGAGACTGTTGTGAGCGTTGGGGAGGAAGGCGGGGAAAGGGAAATAGATATGGAAATGGAGGAGGCAATGTGTTATATATAGAAAGAAAGAGAATTATACGAAACCCTTTTGTCCTTTGAGTATCTTTAATATAAATATACACCATATATTGAAGGATTGCTGTTTTTGCCCAAACAGAGGTCAGTATACTTATCACAGAATTGTTATCTTGCAAATCTGAGTTCACATAATGACATCAAATTGAATTATCTCGAGATTCTTCTGGAGAAAACTTGGCAAAAACGACAATATCTCGAGAATGTTAGGTGCAGCTATTTGCATTGCATCCGTAATACTACTCCGTTAGACTCTGAATTTTGGAGTTGGTGTTAAATAGCTTTATAGGTTTCCTTGCCATAAATCGTTATGCTTTAAATATGCTGAGGTTGTGATAAGAAGTTTTTCAGGAGACGAGATCTATAATCACAATATATTTTCCGTGCAAATTTAACTAACGCGTTAATTTATTTTCCTTTTTCATTTTCCAATAAATGACAACTAATACTAACATATATAAACGGTATGGATGAAATAGTCAGTAAAAGATGGCTCTTTACAACTGTTTAGATTTATGAAAACGTAATTTATGAATACTATTGAAATCTAAAATAAATACATCTCGTATTTTATAAAATCTGACTGCTATAGTTTGAGACGACTATCGATTAACATGTTAATCATAAAATAAGCAAAACTAATAGATTGGAGCTCATAAAATAAGCAAAACTAATAGATTAGACTTCGATTATACCTCTGTTTAAAGAGCAAGGTTATACGAATGAAGTAATACAAAACTAAATCAATTCAAAAAGAATTATATTGCAGATTCATTTAACTAATGCTGTTATAAATAATATAATTTGACTTTAAAAAGACGATTATATCGAAAATAAAGAAGAGAGATTAATAAATAGAAGGCTTGGACAATTAGTAGGATTCGTAATTAAAGAAGTTGATCAAGATAAATTCTACAAACATTCATGCTTAGAGAGCTATAATGTCAAATTTCATTGAGTTAAAAACACATGAAATTATATACACATGATACACACAGACACGCAATGTTCATGGGTTTATTATAACAAACAAGCATATTTATTCGGATTTTGCCAAAGGGTTGACGTTGCTAAAACTTTAAATTTTTAATATATGATCTTGAAGCGGGATTAGGTTAAAATAACAATGCATGCATCATTTATCATATGCACAACCGCTACTTCTTTCGGACGACTACATAGAATTTTCGAAAACAAAATTATCAAAATTTTATGTAATTTATACGGGTGAAAAATGTAATAGTTCATGAGAAATCTTTACAGAAACAACTGAGAGAAGTTTTTTAAACAACAGGATTTGTAGAAACCAGAATTCCAGGGAAGCCTTTGAGAAATCTTTGCAAACTTCAAAACAATCTCAATGCGTTCTCAGTTACTCTCTCTCTTTCTCTCTCTCTCTCTCTCGTCTTGGGTGATGGATTTTTATATTTTGATTATTTCTCTGAGAGAGAATTTCTTAAAAACATCGGACTTTGAGAAGCAATAACAAGAGAATTCACCATTGACACGTGGTCGTTTTCTGATTACGCAACAAAGCCCTGAACGAGCAAACAGAGACCAATTAGTTTGAGACTCAAAGGAAGACGAAAAAGTAAATAGATAAATAATAGTATTAAAAATAAAAATTAAAAAAAAATAAATAATAATAATAATAATAATAATAATAATAATAATAATAATAATAATAATAATAATAATAATAATAATAATAATAATAATAATAATAATAATAATAATAATAATAATAAAGATGGGCTACAGCAAATATTCTGCTCAATACCACATATTTGCTTGTCAGTTGTTTGACCTTAACCAGTTGAGCATGTCCCTTAGTGGCTGACGATATTTCCATCTCTGATCACGAGCAGAAGTAGTGGGGGAGCATCATAGCCATGTGTTGAGGGGGATTCTTTGGGGTTTTAATAATTCACCTCTGGAAACATGGGTGGTTCTTTCAACATCCTTAAACAACCCTTATTCAGGGACCTTTTGAGCGGGATGGGCTATTCAACCTGAAGCAAATTCTAACTAGGCCCCACCTGCAAGGTCATGTGCTGTTTATCTTGATATGAGATCACCATGTCGCGCACATATGGTTGTGATGCATGTGCCTGGTGTACCCTTATCAGACGGGTAGTCATGATGGGTATATTGGGCTTCGTATATTTTACCCCAGTGTCACTTTGATGGCATGCACTGCTCTCTCACTCAATAATAATAATAATAATAATAATAAAGATGCAGTACCAGACAGTGGCTCCCTTAGCTTCTGATTACAGCTGATTAGAAGTGTTATCATGGACATGTTGTGCATTAGTATAAAAGATGGGCAACAGCAAATATTTTGCTCAGTACCACAGATTTGCTTGTCAGTTGCTTGACCATAACCAGTTGAGTATGTCCCTGGGTGGTTGACGATATGTGCATCTCTGATCACGAGCAGAAGTAGTGGGGAGAGCATTATAGCCATGTGTTGAGAAGAATTCTTTGGGGTTTGAATAATTCACCTCTGGAAACATCCTTAAACCACTCTTATTCAAGGACTATGTGAGTGGAATGGCATATTATTATTATTATTATTATTATTATTATTATTATTATTATTATTATTATTATTATTATTATTATTATTATTATCATTATTATTATTATTATTATTATTATTATTATTGGGTGAGAGAGCAGTGCTTGCCATCAAAGTGACACTGGAGTAAAATATACGAAGCCCAATATACCCATCATGACTACCCGTCTGATAAGGTTACACCAGGCACATGCATCACAACCGTATGTGCGCGACATGGTGATTTCATATCAAGATAAACTATGCATGACCTTGCAGGTGGGGCCCCGTTAGAATTTCCTTCTGGTCGAGTAACCCATCCTGCTCAAAAGATCCCTGAATAAGGATTGTTTAAGGATGTTGAACGAAACACCCATGTTTCCAAAGGTGAATTATCCAAAGCTCTAAGAATTCCTTTCAACACATGGCTATGATGCTCCCCCACTACTTCTGCTCGTGATCAGAGATGCTCATATCGTCAACCACTAAGGGACATGCTCAACTGGTTAAGGTCAAACAACTGACAAGCAAATGTGTGATATTGAGCAGAATCTTTGCTGTAGCCCATCTTTTATACCAAGACAAAACAATGTACATGGAGACAGCAAATATTTTGAGATTGGCACTTGGATGTTGGATATCTCCTACGATGATTAACAACCAAGTATTAAAGATTCTAATGTGCAGAAAGCGAACCTATGAGACCTCTGGCCACAGGCTGCTGTCCACTTCCCCAAAATCAACCAGAGCAAATAAGGCCGAGCGCTCTGAGAAGTAAAACAACAACAGCAGCATCAATAATGACCGTTTCGAATTTTGGCACGAGGCCAGAAATTTTAAGGAAAGGGGTACATCGATTACATAAATCCGATATTTAACTGGTAATTATTTTATCGGCCCTGAAAGGATGAAAGGAAAAGATGAATTCGGTGGGGTTTGAATTCAGAATGTAAAGAGCCGGAAAATATGCGCTAAGCATTTTGTCCGACACACTGGCGATTTCGCTATCTCAATGATAATAAATGCTTACATAGTCACAAATCAAGAAAGTAGTGGAAGGTAGTAGAAAAAAACAGAGAGGTGTAGGAGGAGATGGAAAAAAGAAGGAGTAAAAGAAGAAGAAGAAGAAGAAGAAGAAGAAGAAGAAGAAGAAGAAGAAGAAGAAGAAGAAGAAGAAGAAGAAGAAGATGATGATGATGATGATGATGATGAAAATGGAATTGGAAGAAGAAGAGAAAGAAAGAAGACTAGTAGTGCCACTCTTACAACAACAAAAAATACTACTACTACTAGCAATAATACTGAAAACAGAAGAAGTCTTATTAGTGATAATGATCCAGAAACCAAGTTGGAGAGAAAGGGACAAGAAAGAAATGTAGCATTGGTGCCATGAGCTGCAGTATTATAAATGTAATATTTATAGATTATGAATCAGGTTTCATGATGAACCTGTATTTAATATACGTTCTCCTAAATAATTGTATAATATAGCAGTATCATCGCCTCCACGTATTTGGATTTGTAAATCTACCGAATTCATGGGGTGTTTTCTAATTTATTTAAACAAAAATTCATTCGGGAGGTAATGAGTTATCTACCCTTTAACTATTAGTTTAGCTATCATAATAATTCTTTCCACCATTTCAGCTATGATGATAATAATTCAATTGTATATCTCCCTTTCAGATATGTGCGCGTAAAAATATTTTTGTGGTTTCAGAAAGGTTTTTTGTAACATTGCCAAGCGAAACCAGAGCCATTTTAAGAAAGATACTTCAAAGAAATTCTGGTAAACTAGGTGTGTGGTTTTGTTCCAGTAATCTATATTAGATTTTGGCTTCGTTCATTTATTATTTTTTTTCTTATACAATTCCTTCAGAATTACAATACAATCAAATTATTGTGTTAAGAATTAAATTGTTAGGAGATAGTTGTTACAGATATATTCCATTATTGTTGTAGTTGTTCAAATCTTATTAGATTTATCGTAATCTAATCTGGAAACAAATATTGTGCACTCCTTCTTACATTGTCTTTTTTATTGAACACTTTTTGTTATTGTTGCTGTCATTTTAATGAAGCTATTTGTTACTTCTTTTAGTTTATATGAATGACAAGAAAAATATCCATGATTAGTAAAATTAAACATTCATATACAGAACATCAGTACTGACTCAATTGAGCAAAAGGGGTTCGACCCCCTCCCTCCCACATATGTATATATATATATATATATATATATATATATATATATATATATATTATAGTTAACTCTGTATATAAACCGTGTAAGTATAGGAACACTTCATACCGATTATATTTGTGCCGGATCTTTGTGTAGGAACTTGCGTTTTATATACCGGGATATCAAAATACGAACACAAAATAATAAAGGAACGTTGCTACTAAAACCAAGACTTTTACTGAAATATATTCCAATGTTGTACTTGTCTGCTACGTGATCTGGTCTGAATTTGTATGTTTATTGCATTATAATAAAAAGATTCAGCATTTTAAAAGCCCTCGAAAACTATAAAACTCACTCATCGTTAAATATTGAAATTTCGTAAACACAGTTGTACTGCGAATGTTTAAAATTTAGTCAATGACAACTCCTTATAGCACATAAAAAAATGCTCTTCAAAACTGATTAGCCAGAGCACTGTTTTTGTTTTTTCTGGCGAACTGTACTACCCAAATTCATGACTCTCCCCTTTAGATAGGAAATGGGTTAGAAGAAGGCATTGCAATATTCAAATTTATTGAAATTCAAAAATAAATTAGATGATAATTCAACAATAGTTCGGCAAAAGAGACCGATAGAATAAGTACTGGGCTTACAAAGAATAAGTCCGGGGTCGATTTGCCCGACTAAAAGCGGTGCTCCAGCATGGCCGCAGTCAAATGACTGAAACAAGTAAGAGTAAAAGAGTAAACATACAGAGCCAGAAACCTCCTGTTCAAAACTATAATGCCAGCTTGAATAACGTTGTTAAACTGATGTAAAACAGAGAGATTACGATATATTTCAGTGATATTTTAACGCAGTTCATCAACAATAGTGTGTATGATCACCATCTTTCTGAATTACTTCAGTGACACGATTTCATGCTCCAATCGACTTCTGCAGCAGATCAAGTGGAGGTTCTTGCCAAGACTTCTTTATTGCCGTTTCGAGTTCATCAACAGATGAATACAGCTTGTCTCGCTGTGCACAACATTCATGAGATATCCTCAGGCGTTCTCTATAGGATAGGTCGGGAGAAAATGCATGGAGAAAATTCCAAAATTGCCTTTGCTTTATGAATAGAAGCATTGTCCTGTTGAAATAAGAAGTCCTCGCCATGGAGCCTTCTTCTTTCTACGTCAATGTAAGCCACGTCCAAAATATCACGCATCATTGAATCGGCCATCAATGAGGACGAGTGGCACTTTCCCATTGGCAGATATTGCTCTCCACACCATAAGACCTCCACTGTTCTGTCACTTGGAATAAGTAGCATTTTGTATACATTGTCTGCGTAGTAGTACCTAAAACCTTTGGCGCCATCCAAATTCCATTTGTTCTCATCAGAGAACTCAGCCGATTAAACTCCAACGCAACAACTTTGTGAGGAGGGGAGAATAAAGGACGTCCTAACCGCTTCTTTAGATGGAAACCATGGTTCAAAACCATACTTCTTACGGTGAATTTTGGGGCTCCTTCTCTTGCTGATGCCTTGATTTTGGAAACGAAAGAGCATCGTGGCTTCTTCACCGATCTGACAATGGCCCGTCCATCTGTTTTTGATATAGCATTGGGACATACATCAGCCTGAAGCCCTAGTGCAGCCATTAGGATCTTTCGGAAACATGTCCACTAGCTTTCTGCTTCGCTAAATCTTCACGGCAATCTTTCAGTTACTCATTCCTAACGCTTTCCGTGCAATTCTTGTTCAATTTCGGAAAACTTTGTAGCTTTAGGCATACCGGAAATGTAATCTGGATCACAGAGTATACGATTGAACCTAATAATTTCCGAAGCTATCTGAAAAGAAATGAAATGGCTTTATCGTTTTCAAGTGTTGTTAGGGATAATTGGAAAATCAATTGTTGTAATATGATAATAAAGACACAAGATTTACATTTCAAAGTATTCACGAAATACCTGTTTATAATATATTTTGCTCTTTAGGTCACTTAAATACAGAGCTGAATTTCTAATTAGCTTTTAAAAAAGGTGTGGCTTTATAGTAGTGAATAATAGTTTAGGTGTGAAATTCGAATCAAAGTTGTAATGAAAGTGTTCATTTCTTGTGTAAGACGCATTGCTGTAATTCAACTAGCTATAACCTAGATATTATAAAATTTAACCAATATTTGACCACTAGATAAGGTGGGGGTGTATCAAATTTCAACACCGTTTGTTGATATTCTTCGATCTTGCTAGCAGACAACAATACCCTAGGCTGACACCGTGAAAAGGATAACCGAGCTCTTAATAGATTCAATAGGGATCAGCTTCACTCCTATACCCACCCTTCAACTCCTCCTTCCTACACACACACACACACTCACACACTCTCTCTCGCGCTCTCTCTCTCTCTCTCTCTCGCTCGCTCTTCCGTTTTCTCCTTTTCGTTATTCTTTCATCTTTTTTTTTAATTCTCTTCGCTCCGCTTTCCGTATATCTATATTGTATTTGTCTTTGTGTATTTTCGCACTTACTGAGTGGAGTCTGAAGCCGATAACATTTGTTAAGGTCGTTCAAATAGTTTTCAACCGATCAATCGACCGATTGAACAAACGGAATTACGAAGGCACCTAAAATACGTATCAGAAACAAATGTAAGTCTGCGACGCACAATTATGTAAATCCCATTATCTATGCCCTTTCTTGTATATAACTCTGTCAAAACATACCGTCGTGACAGGGTAATGGTTTACAAAGCCGACTGGCGACGGATATCAACTTCGGATCTTGCCTTACGATTACCTGGAGTTCTATACAAGTCAGAAAATCTTTTGTTTGCCTGATGTATTTGTATTAGCAGAGAGCTTAAGAAATATATCGCATGGAATGATAATCCCTTATTGATAGCTCTTTATATATGTATGTATGTATGTGTACGCGCACACGTACACACACACGTGCGCGCATACACATGCACGTAAAATCCTTTTGTGTGGAACGTATTTTAAAGTGAGTATAAACACTTGTAATGGAAAAAGAGAAGAAATCCCCCTCTCTCTCCTCATTATTATAACTTTCACTTTCACTACTGTCAGAAACCGTTGTTATTACTATTGTCATTATATTCCTTTCATTCTAATCTATCTTATTCTAGCTTCTAGGTTCTTAATTCTCTTTTCCTTTCTTTCTGTTTTCTCTCTTTCCCCTCCCGATTTCCCTCATCCAGCCCCTACTTTTCTCCTCTCCTCCCACCCATCATTATATTCCTCCATGTATCTATTATAATCTCCACCCTGGCTATTACCAATAACGTCAACACCAAGCACACAATCACCAACCGCGCCATCATACTTCCAGTTTCATGATTATCATAATCGTAATCCCTATAATTAGTGCTTTGCCACTATCGTCACCATCATCATCATCATCATCATCATCATCATCATCATCATCATCATCATCATCATCATCACCGCCATTACCAGCAACGGCAATATATTTATATTCATATTATTCTTTAATAGCTATTTTGCCGCCATTAATGCAACAGATGTCAGAATGACATAATCTTCAGGTACCGCGGTTGACGTTTAATAAATAAATAACTTTATAAAGTATAACATTGCTGTCATCTTGATTACCAGATCCTGTCTTACAGCAGTTCACATTGTTGATCATTCTTTAATTATTCCGGCACTTGTCATCTGCTGAATATATTTCATAACTTTTTTTCATTTATATCTTTCAGTTGATCTAAATGCTGCGATTCATCAGGTGAAAGAGGTCGAAGTCCCTCTGAAACCAATGAAATGAACTTCACTAAGTTTGTTTAGAATATTTGCAAGTATTATAAGACGTTGACCTTGCAGAATCATTATCAAGCTGAGCAAAATGATTATCTGCATTTCACCCGTCTTTACATTTTAAGTTCAAATTCCTCCAAGGTCGTCTTTGCCTTTCATCATTTCGTGTTCGATAAAATAAGTCCCAGTTGAGCACCAGAATTGAGGGAAACGGGTTTATCCTTCCTCTGAATTTGCCGGCCTTGTGTAAAAATTTGAAATCAGTGTTTCCAAATGTTTGTTTGAAAGCTGGCTTTGTGGACAGATAGAGAATTCTAGAGTCTTCATGCAGTGGCGAGACAGAATGGACATAAATTATTAGTGTGGGGAGATGGAGACGATGAGAAAGAGGAAATGAACAGGGACGGCTGGTTTGGGAGTACTTCAACAAAGGTGGTGGGAGACCAGCCACATCCAAGGAATATGAGGCCTAGTATATCATACGCCCGTGGTGTAGTAGTTAAAAGAGCGCGGGCTACTAACCCCAAGATTCCGAGTTCGATTCCAAGCAGTGACCTGAATATTAATAATAATGATAATAATAATGATAATAATAATGATACTAATAATAATAATAATGATAATAATAATAATAATAATAATATAATAATAATAATAATAATAATATAATAATAATAATAATAAATAATAATAATAATAATAATAATAATAATAATAATAATAATAAGAAGAAGAAGAAGAAGAAGAAGAAGAAGAAGAAGAAGAAGAAGAAGAAGAAGAAGAAGAAGAAGAAGAGAAGAAGAAGAAGAAGAAGAAGAAGAAGAAGAAGAAAGAAGAAGAAGAAGAAGAAGAAGAAGAAGAAGAAGAAGAAGAAGAAGAAGAAGAAGAAGAAGAAGAAGAAGAAGAAGAAGAAGAAGAAGAAGAAGAAGAAGAAGAAGAAGAATGACATAGAAAAATACCTTACGAATGAGAACTCAGGTTCGAAATTTCCCTAAGACACCAGATGAAGGCTGGAGGGTATATGAGCCGAAAAGTTGTATTAACAACAAACCAGATGAATACAAATAGCCGTCAAATGTAAATAATGTAAATGAGGCCTAGTATAATGTGTTTGCATTTCGTTTGCAAGGTTCTTGATGTGAACCCATGTTGAAGCATATTTTGCTGTATCTCGGGAGGGTCATTATGTCAAAACTAAACACACACTGATTCTATTTCCCTTCTGTTATTGGTATTAGTAATTTCTTTGGCCAGTCTACCCGATAATTTGTTTTCATATCCCTTTACCCCCTATATATATATATATATATATATATATATAATATATATTATATATATATATATATATATATACATAACGGGAGCTTTATGAAAATAAACAAAAGACGAAGGCAGGTGGAAAACAAACGAACAATTGTATTAGTATGGCGCTCAGGAAATATAAATAAAACAAGTCTTTAACGTTTCGAGCCTACGCTCTTCAACAGAAAGATACACAGCGAGAGAAAAACACAGAAAGAAGGAGAGAAAAAAAATGCGTGCAGTAGCTAACGAATCAAATATATATATACCAATACTATAATCAGTATTTAAGAATTGTATATTATAAATGGGGAGTAAATTCCAAAAGAAACTTGAACGTTGTGCCCCTAAAATTACGAGGTCGAACATTTATCTTGTTTCACTAACCAAATGTTGTACATTATGAAGTAACAAAACACCCATAACATTATTATCCGATCTCCTAGAAATACCAGCTAAATTGCCATCTGTCACAGTCTTGTAGCTTTAAAAAAGGACGGTGTCGATGAATAATGCCTGAAAAATGCTTATGATTGTAATGTCTTTAAGTATAGGTCTGTTCATAGAGGACTAACCCGTGGTTAAACAAAACAAAATCAACGGTATTAACGACGTTTAGAATGAAATCCTTAAATCTCAACAGCCCAAGATGTCCATACATCGCATCCACGTCCAGGGAGATGGTAACCACTCAAGTGTCACAGCTAATAATTGGATACAGCTGCAAGAAGCATTCAATTATAAAAAGGAATAGAAATGGCATTTTTAGCACGTTTTCATTTCTGCGATTTTTCGTTTTTATTTTCAATACACAATCATACACACATACGGAGAGAAGGAGAGAGAGAGAGAGAGAGAGAGAGAGAGAGAGTGTGTGTGGTTGACATAGAGAGAGAGTTGCACACTTGTTCAAGATTCTATTCGATTTCGTTAGCGCAAGACATGTCGCGTTCTTCATACTGGCCAATCCACTTTCGCCACTGGCCCCTATTTGTTTTAAGTTCAGCAAACTCATTAAATCTAATTCTGCTTCATCCAGCAAGATCATAATTAACTCTTGAATCGTATGACTTTCGAAAGTCTCCTTCAAACCGATTAGGTTTTGTAGCGTGATTTTTGCGATTCAAAAAACTGTCAAACCATTTTAAACATGTTATGTGCATCTAAAACTTTTAGCTGTTCTACACAGTGTAGAAATAATTATACATTATCAACTAAGATTTAGAGATTCATAATATATGGTATTATAAGCAGATCAGCTTGAGAGTGAGAGAGACATAGAAATTGCTCTGCCAAACGAAGACACTTGATTTAAATAATCTCAATCCGTCTGTTACGCTATAACATCGAGTTATTATACACGATATCTTATTATTATGGTATCTCGTCGTTTGATATAGTCTTCCATGATTTGGGACCACGTGACCAATAAAACGAAGTATCACCATCATCATCATCATCATCATCATGGTTGATATCATTATTATCATAATTATTATTATTGTCGATGTCATTATTTTCCGATTGATTTGTATTTTATTTCAACTTCTGACCGTGTCTCAATCAGAGACCTAAGGTAGGTGTATATTAGATGAAAAAAAAACTTCATGAGAAGGTGGGTTACTCTTTTACTCTTTTATTTGCTTCAGTCTTTTGAATGTGGCCATGCTGGAGCACCGCCTTTTAGTCGAACAAATCGACCCCAGGACTTATTCTTTGCAAGCCTAGTACTTATTCTATCGGTCTCTTTTTCCCGAGGTTACGGGAACGTAAACACACCAGCATCGGTTGTCAGTCGATGTTGGGGGACAAACACAGACACACAAATATATACACACACGTTCATATATATATATACATATATACGACGGGCTTCTTTCAGTTTCCGTCTACCAAATCCACTCACAAGGCTATGGTCGGCCCGAGGCTAGAGTAGAAGACACTTACCCAAGGTGCCACGCAGTGGGACTGAGCCCGAAACCATGTGGTTGGTAAGCAAGCTACTTACCACACAGCCACTCCTACGCCTATTGATGTCAACTCAACACAGTTATTATCATTATTGAGTGAGAGAGCAGTGCGTGCCATCAAAGTGACACTGGCATAAAATATACGAAGCCTAGTACACCCATCATGACTACCTGTCTGATAAGGGTACCCCATATATTCGCAACATGGTGATCTCATATCAAGATAAACGGTGCATGATCTTGCAGGTGAGGCACAGTTAGAATTCTCTTCATGTCGAACAGCCCATCCTGCTCAAAAGGTCTCTGAATAAGGGATTTTTAAGGATATTGAACAAAACACCCATGTTACTAAAGGCAAATTATCTAAATCCCAAAGAATTCTTCTCAACACATGGCTATGATGCTCCCTCACTACTTTTGCTCATGATCAGAGATGCACATATCGTCAGCCACCAAGGGACATGCTTAATTGTTTAAGGTCAAACAACTGACAAGCAAATCTGTGGTGTTAAGCAGAGTATTTGCTGTAGCCCATCTTTTATACCAAGTCAAAACAATGTACCTGATAACACTTCCAATCAGTTAAGATCAGAAACGACGATAGCCACTGTCCGGTACTGCATCAGGTAATTGCAAGCCTCTTAATTTATTATTATTATTATTATTATCATCATCATCATCATCATCATCGTCGTCGTCGTCGTCATCTTCATCATCGTCGTCGTCGTCGTCGTCATCGTCGTCGTCGTCCTCGTTGTTGTTGTTGTTGTTGTTGTTTTCATCATCATCATCATCCTCATCATCATCATCATTATTATTATTATTATTATTATTATTATTATAATGATTATTATTATTATTATTATTATTATTATTATCATCATTATTATTATTATTTTATTATTATTATTATTATTATTATTATTATTATTATTATTATTATTATTATTATTATTATTATTATTATTATTATCACTAAGGCGGCGAGCTGGTAGAATTATTAGCATCCCGGACGAAATACTTAGCGGCATTTCATCCATCTTCACGTTCTAAGTTCATCCTTTCGGGATCAGTAAAATCAGTACCAGTTGAACACGGGGTCGATGTAATCCACATATCTCCTCCCCAACATTTCAAATCTTGTGCCTATAGTAGAAATAATTACTATCAATATTATTTCTTTTTATCTCAGGTTTTGTTGGATCTCCTGGACTCTTGCTTGCGTAGCAGGCTTACTACCTACAGCCTACAGTACCATGCTATCTGTTCTTTTCAGCTGTGTAATACTTTCCTGATTATTCTGGCTATGCCAAGGAGGCAAATCTTTTGTAACAGTTCTACTGGGCACTCAATTCCAATTTCCTCTATATTCCCCTTGATGCCTTCTGATACTGTTCCCAAGGACCCAACAATAATTAGCGCTATCTTCACCTTCTTCAATTTCCATAGCCAGGCTACTTCGTACTGAAAAGGGTTGTATTTATCTATCTTCGCCTTCCTTCTTGACTATTCGTGGGTGAAAGGAGTATGCAACATCAACTATATAGCACATGTGGTGCATCTTTTCCGCCACCACTATGTCCGGTCTGTTATGACTTAGCACCTGGTCTCTTTGGATTGGCAAATCCCGAAGGATTTTGCTAGTCTCCGACTCCGCAACTCTCTACGGTTTGTGTTCATACCACGTCTTGCCTCACTCTAGCCCCCACATTTTGCGCAGTTTCCAATGTAGCACTTTCACTATCTGACCCTGTCGCCAGACCTTGTAGTGGTTTTAGGCACGTCTAGGGCATTTGTTTGAGGCGGCGAGACGGCAGAAACGTTAGCACGTCGGGGAAAATTCTTAGCTGCAGTTCGTCCGTCTTTACGTTCTGAGTTCAAATTCCGCCGAGGACAACTTTGCTTATTCTTTCGGGGTCGATAAAATAAGTACCAGTTGAACACTGGGATCGATGTAATCCACTTATCCCCTTCCCCCCAAATTGCTGGCCTACTGCCAAAATTTGAAACCATTATTATTATTATTATCATTATTATTATTATTATTATTATTATTATTATTATTATTATTATTATTATTATCAATAATAACAATATTCATATAATTATTATTATTACTTTAGCTCCAGTGCCCAACTAGTACTTATTTTATCGTCTCCGAAAGAACCAAGGACAAAGTCGACCTCAGTGGAATTTGAACTCAGAACATAAAGACAGACAAAATACGACTAAGCGCATTGTCCGGCGTGCTAACGCTACTGCCTGATCGCTGCCTTTGGTGAGCAATGATACTAAGCTCAAATTTTGGCACAAGACCAGCAATTTCCAGGGGAGGGGATTAAGTCGATTATATTGACACAAGTGTTCAATTGGTACTTATTTTATCGACCCCATGAGAAACAAAAGCAGAGCCAATCTTGGTGGAAGTTGAACTCAGAACATGAAGACGGACGAAATGCTGCTGTCCGGTGTGCTAACGATTCTGCCAGCTCTCCACCATATAATGTAAAATAAATTTGAAAAAACTGTAGGTCAAAGACCTATTTCTAAGATTTTGCCATGCATTTATATTAGCCCGATTAGCATATTTTAGATAAGAGGGAGTATGATCCATTCTCCCTGAGCTCTTATATTTAGACCATCAGCTGAGCTATTGTTGTTAAATTAATAGGGTAATAAATTGTTGTTAAGAAATGGCCAAAGTGCATTGTATAGATTGCCTTATTGTTGTTGTTGTTATGGCCGTTGCTGGTAAAACAAATAACCATTGAATCGATTAGAAATGGCATATATATCAATCATACTCGATATTCTGATATGGATCATACTTCCAATATTTTATATTATATATTTCTCACCTCCCCAGTTCATTCTAGTATGAATAAATGGATATTAAATCAACGCTGTTATTGTTGTATGCTCTTATCAGATCTGCACACTTAATCCACAATTCCAGCAGCGCCTCTTATGCGAATATATAATGCTTAGTTGGTCATGGAGTTGGTAAATTGACAGAAGTTTTGGAATGCTGGGCAAATTGATTTGCTTTATCGGATGTTCTCTGTTCAGATCCGGTCGAGATGAATTTTATATTTTCACCCTTCCGAGGTCATTAAAATAAAGCACCAGAGAATCCACGTGGTTAATTTTAAAACAGGACGAGTTAAGGAGGTGGTGTGGCATCGTTTGTATCCTGGTGGCACAGAAAGGAAAGTGTGTTATGTCGATTGAACGTGAGTGTTTGGCCTGTGTTCTACGTTTAAGCATCGGTATTTTGTTCTAAGTTTAAAACAGAGTATTTGGAACTGCAAGCATATACGATCCAGTTTCGAAGAATTACAGAGAGAAAGAGACGGAGAGAGACAGAGAGGGAGAGAGAGTAAGGGAAAGTGAAGTGAATGATAGAGAGAGGGAGTGGTGTATAGTATTTCCTATATTTGAATCCTGGCCCAGTACGGTCTGGGTTCAAATTGATATGCGTTACACTTTGCTTTCTATCCTTATGGTATCGCTAAATCAAATATCGGTCCATTACGGTGGGTAGGTGAAATCTTTAGAGCTGCTGGATTAGATACATTAAGAGAGCAGGTGAGACACCTCTAAATATATCAATGAATCGTGGAACTTTACATTCAGAGTGGTGGTGGTGGTGGTGGTGGTGATGATGATGTAAATAAATTTATCATCATTTAACATTTCAAACCGAAGCACATTGATTGTCTGAAGAGTAAGTATCGCAATCTAATAACCTCTGTAGCGAAACTACTTTTACTCAAGTCACAAACCAGAGAATCCAATATCATGTTCAAAGTTATCAAGGAATTTGTTTTAGTTTGTTCTATTCATGGCTAATCCAGGGTGTGTTTTTGATTCCATCTGACGAATGTTTGTTTGTTGTTATTTTTTGAGGATGTCATCATTTATCACTTTGGTCACGCAACTATTTGTTAAAGCAACTCTTTTGTGAAGATCTTCTGAATTGAACGGCGCCAAGATAGCAAAACTGATGATCATGAGAAAATATACTTCATTTAGCAGCTAATGAATTCCTAATTTCTTTACGTCTTTATTTCACTGATTCTTTAGCCCTGAAGACAAAATTGTGTTTTAAAACTGAAACACTCCTATGCCGTAGTCCAACTGTGAAATTCTACTGAAATATAGAATTTATAATCTCTTCATTGAAAACAAAATAAGTTATTTCTATTTTTTCGTAAGTGTTTTTTTTTTCTTGGTTGCTAGAATTCAGAGCAAATGTTTATCATTAAAAACATTCAGTTTGTTTCAGGTGAAATCTCTGATTTAGATTCAAAATTTGTAGGTTTATATTCCATTTAACTTTACTTGCAGATATTGCTATTCAATCAAAATAAGCAAGGCATTTAATCACGTGAGCTACAACATACTAAATTTCTCAACCACTGAGGGAATCTCAAAAGAGTACGATCCTCCGTACATTTTAAAAAGAAAATGTTCCGAATGCGCGTATATACAGTCAAAACGTGTATATTTATATTTAGGATATTTTTGCCCAGAATGTACACAAATACACAAGTATAAAACACATATACACATATTTTCAAGGTAACGCTCCAGCATGGCCACAAAAGAATAAATATAAATGCATATATAAAAATGATTTACTATCATCTTTCTGGGTCTGACTAACCATTAGCACGAAGAATATCCGGCTTCATTATCTTTGATTTGTATCTCTTTCTTTCATACTCCACCATCAGTAGTTTTCATGGAAATATAATTTTGTGAATTATTATTGAAAGAAAACCATTTATGATACTGTAAAACCTAATGAAAACATTATTATTCAACCGCTATTATGTCATTATGCTCCCTCTCACCAAAATGTCAAAATTATTTCGCAACCATTTAATTTTTTTTCCTGAAATATTGAGCAGTTTGTTCTTTTAATTTTGCTTTTCCCTCAAAATGTTTATTTAGGTTTTCTTCATATTTCCCTTTAAAACTTCAAACCAAACCTTTTGTAATTCTTTTGTAATTCTTTTCATAAAGTCAATGCTGTATTTCCCCTGTTATTTTATTTTTAATTATTCCCTTAATGTTAACATTGGAAGAAAAACAAAATCAATAATCACATATTACAGAACCTTCAAGACATGCCAATATTACCATAATGAATCAAAGCTTTATTAGAAAACATTACAAAAATCTCAAAATATTTTCCCTGAAAAGCCAGTTTTTTTTAAAGGTGGAACAATTCTTCATTATGAATTAATTGAGCATATTCTGCTGTTAACATTGATTCGCTGATATTGCACTGATTATTTGAAATTCTTCAACTCAATAATGTCATAATATGTTAAAATTCTCAATTAGATAAGATATCAGTTAAGAGGAATTTAATAGTAAAATATGGCTTCCGGTGATAATCAATTTACTTTGTTCTGTCAGTAATATTTTTAGTACAACAAAGAGTTCAGATCTTATGCTTTCCTCTCACTCTGTGTGTCATGCTATCTCTCTATGTCTCTATGACATACTTTATTTCTTGTTGCTTATTAAAGTTTCAAGATTATAATAAACATAAATTACAACAATTAATTTGCCACGAGAAATGAATTTCCAGTATTTCGAATAATTGTCGTTTGGTGTAAGAAAATTTTACGTATGTCAACAGCTAATTTCTAACGCTTTCTCCGTATATTTTTCATCTGGTATATTATTAGTTCTGTCAAAACATTATTCTTTACTTTCTACGTCTTTGGAATGACCAAATATATTCTAGAGCTTGTGCATATGTCTGCTAATCTATCTCATATTAAATGTTTAGTGTCGACATTCCCTCTGGTGAAGGCTGGGAACTCATTGTAAAGGATGTCTTTGCTTTAAAATACCAGTATATTTCTTTCTTTTTTTTTTACGCTTATAAATGTATTTCGTTTTGTCACATTTATAGCTGTTGTGAGCATAACTTCCCCTAACTGGTTCTCATCCAGACAATATTCGTTTTGATTCTTCTATATTTTATCACTATCTTTGCCTATCATAAACTTAGATCGAGCGTTTTCGAATTAACGATATTTCACCCGTTGAATTAATGCCAGATTTCACTTTGTTAGATAATAGTATCCATAAAACTCCGTAACTTCTACCCTGGCCTTTCTATTGCTTGCTAAAGACGGTAATGCACAACTGCACAAATGTATGCGGATGTAGCCACTAAAAAGATTATGGAATATATATATGTATGTTTGTGTGTGTGTTGTTTGTGTGTGTATGTGTATCGGCAAGCAGGCGAATATGGATGTACAAATTAAAATGTATATGTATATATGCATTAATCCGTACATATACATATGGATATATATATATATTATATATATATATATATATATATATATAACTATAATATATATGTATGTATACACATACATACAGGATAGATCGTTAGCCACCACACACATTTTTTTCGCTCCTTGTTTCTATCCTTGTATTTTTCTGTGTCCCTTTCTGTAGAAGTGCGTAGGCTCGAAACGTAAAAGACTTTTTCTATTCCTAGGCGTTATACTAATACATCTGTTTGTTTTGTACACCACCTGTCTTCGTCTTTTTTTCGTAAACTCTCCCTATATATATATATATATATATATATATATATATATATATATATATTATATATATATATATAATATATATATATATATATATATATATATATAATAATATATATATATATAATATATATATATATATATATAGGGAAGTAGATACATAGAATTAGATCGCTATATAGCTATATGAACAGCAAACGTAGATGTGATAGTAACACCATCCCAAAGACTAAAATAAGATTCATTCTTATGTATGAAATGAACGTCTTACTTCAGGGGTAGAGAAAAATAAAAACGGTGTTGAACAATTATTGATGATGACTAAAAAGTCGGTTCGTCGAATGCAAAACATGGCAGGTAAAGAGTCATAAGAAAACCGTACATCCACGGTACAGCAACATGTTTTTGTTGTATTTCGAAGAAAGATACATCCTGAATATAAATACCCCTTAATATAACTTGAACACTAATTTAGAATGTTTTGGAGTATGTCACTACTTCCTTAAGTATATATTAATGCTGTAACGAATTACTATGAGATCAGTTAAGATGCTAGACCAAATGAACTTAATGAAAATCTCTTATATAACTCCTAGTGCACAAGGTAAAGGGATTTATTTCCCTTCTATTGAATAGTAAAGAGTTTTAGATGCTTACTGTTCGGCTCATGCAACATAGAAATATAAAGATCGTGAGTTCTTTTCTCTAATTTTGATCCAAGGCTCATAACAGGAAATAAAATAATTCAAAATGGCATTTTGCAGACCATAAACGTAAAGATATTCCCTGATGATCGCATAAATTCCTAAATATTATTATTATCATTATTATTATTATTATTATTATTATTATTATTATTATTATTATTATTATTATTATTATTATTATTATTATTATTATTATTATTATTATTATTGAGTGAGAGAGCAGTGCATGCCATCAAAGTGACACTGGGGTAAAATATACGAAGCCCAATATACCCATCATGACTACCGTCTGATAAAGGTACACCAGGCACATGCATCACAACCATATGTGCGCGACATGGTGATCTCATATCAAGATAAACAGCACATGACCTTGCAGGTGGGGCCCAGTTAGAATTTTCTTCATGTTGAGTAGCCCATCCCACTCAAAAGGTCCCTGAATATGGGTTGTTTAAGGATGTTGAAGAACCACCCATTTTCCAGAGGTGAATTATTCAAACCCCAGAGCCTTCTCAACACATGGCTAATGATGCTCCCCCACAACTTCTGCTCGTTATCAGAGATGCGCATATCGTCAGCCACTAAGGGACATGCTCAACTGGTTAAGGTCAAACAACTGACAAGCAAATCTGTGGTATTGAGCAGAATATTTGCTGTAGCCCATCTTTTATACCAAGACAAAACAATGTACATGATAACACTTCCAATCAGTTAAGATCAGAAGCCATGAGAGCCACTGCCTGGTACTGCATCAGGGCATTTATTATTATTATTATTATTATTATTATTATTATTATTATTATTATTATTATTATTATTATTATTATTATTATCATTATTCAGTAGTTTTATTTTTATAGCGTGCTTTCACTTCCCTACCGAGCGCAGCTCTGCGTCCCTTGGGTATGTGCTGTGATTTGTTGTGATGCTCTGATGGTTATTGTATGGAAAGTGTTCTGCGTAGGATGTGTGCAGTGCCTAGTAGTGCAATTTTCTGTATGTTATATGTGTTTGTAAGTCCTGGTGTTTTTGTTATGTATTTGTCTGAATATTTTTTTATCATGCCTAATGCACCTACTATGATAGGAATTGTTTCTGTTTTCAGATTCACACATTCTAGTTACCTCTATTTCAGGTCTTTGTATTTTGAGAGTTTCTCCATTTCTTTTAGAGACACGTTGTCATCTGCCGGTATTGATACATCAATTAGAAAGCATTTTTTTTCTTCATGATCTCTGACAACTATATCTGGTCTGTTGGCCTAATTTCTCTATCTGTGTGTATCGGCATATCCCAGAGTATGGTTGCTTTCTCGTTTTCTGTGACCTTTTCTGGTGTGTGCCTATACCATCTTTTTTCTGTTGTTATTCCATAATGTTGGCATAGCTTCCAATGTATGTAGGTTCCAACCTGTCATGTCTGTGAAATATTCCTTCTTAGCCAGGACTGGGCAGCTAGAGATAATATGATTTATTGTTTCTTGTCCATCTCCACATATTCTGCATTTACTTGTAATATTCTTTTCATTACATGTTTTTGGTAATTTCTGGTGGGGAGCTTTGGTCTTGTGCTGCAAGTAAAAATCCCTCCGTTCTCTGCTTTGAGTCCTGAGCTTCTCACCATTGCTGGGATTTTTTTTGTCTATTTCTTTTGCGTTTAGTTTAGTGCAGTATTTACCATGAGGAGTTTTTCTTGCCATCGTTTTATCATGGCTCGTTGCTGTTCTTTTTTAGTTTGGATTTCATTTGTTTTATAGCTTTTGTTGTTTCTTCATCATCTTCTTCTTCTTCTTTGTGTTTATTAGGTGGTATGATTTCTTGTTTGTATTTGTCGGCTTCCTTAAATACTGAGAACAGTTTTTTGTTTTGCTCGTGTTTTGCTGCTATCTGGATCAGTTTTCCTTCCTTCTGAAGTAGGTATTTTTGCAGTCCTATGGTGGTTATTTTATAGTAGTTTTCCAGCTGTATAAGGCCTCTACCACCTTCTATACGTTGTATATATAGTCTTTCTATGTCAGATTTTGGGTGATGCATCCTAGATCCTGTCAGTATTTTTCTTGTTTTCCTATCTATTTTGGACAGTTCATTTCGTGTCCAGTTAAGGATATTGTAGCTGTAACTTATAATTGGGACAGCTAAAGTGTTGATACCTATTATCTTGTTTTTAGCATTGAGCTCTGTTTTTAGTATTGATCTAACTCGTCTATAATATTCTTTTTTTATTTTCTCTTTCATTTGTGTGTGTTGTGTCTTATCTAGTTCATGGATTCCTAAGTATTTGTAAGTTTGGCTTTGGTCTAATTCTTTTATTTAATTGGTTTTATCTAGTGTGATGTTGTTACTCTTAACTAGTTTTCCTCTTTTCATGGTTACTGGCGCATTTTTCTAATCCAAATTTCATATCTATTTCTTTGGTAAATCTATGAACTGTCTTTAATAGTGTTTCCAGCTGTTTGTCATTTGCAGCGTATAGTTTTAGGTCATCCATATATAAAAGGTGGCTGATCGTTTTGCCGTAACATTATATCCGCATCCAGTTCTATTTAGCATATCAGATAGAGGTGACAGTGCCAAGCAGAAAAGGAGTGGAGAGAGCGTGTCTCCCTGGAATATTCCTCTTCTAATGGGGATGTCTTTGGTTTTCATGAGTCCCTCTTTTGTTTGGAGGTGTAGGACTGTTTGCCATTTATTCATAGAGTGCTCTATAAATTTTATGATTGTTGGTGCTACTTTGTTAATGGCTAGTGTTTCGAGGATCCATGTGTGGTGGATGCTATCAAACGCCTTTTTGTAGTCAATCCAGGCCATACTGAGGCCTTTCTTCTTTCTGTGGCTGTCTTCAGTTATGGCTTTATTAATCATTAGTTGATCTTTACAGCCATATGAGCCTTTGCGGCATCCTTTCTGCTCTTCTGGGAACAGTTTGTTTTCGTCCAGGTACTTGTTCAGCCTTTGCGATATCACTGCAGTAAATGCCTTGAACATAGTAGGGAGGCAGGTTATTGTCTGTAGTTTTTCTGGTTTGCTGTTTCATTTGATTTGGGAATTAAGATGTTCTCCCCTTCGTGAGCCATTCAGGCATTGTCTCTGGCTCTGCTAGTATGTTGTTAAAGTTTTCAGGCAGCTTTTTGTGCATTCCTGTTAGATATTTCAACCAGAAGTTGGGGATCTTGTCATGCCCAGGTGCCTTCCAGTTGCTTAGTCTTTGCAGTGCCTGGGTGACCTCTTCAGTTGTTATGGGGATCCAAAGTTGTTCAGATGCCGAGTTTGTTATTTTGATACTCCTTTTTTTGGCTGTTCATTCGCCGACCATATTTCTCTCCAGAATTCTTCCAATTCTTCTGCCGTTGGTGCTGCAGTGACTTCTATTTTATTTTTGCCCAGTTCTTGGTAGAACTTTTTGGGGTTGGAGTTGAACTTTTTGTTTTGTTCAAAGAAGCATTGGCGTTTCTCGTACCGGCGGATCCTTTGAGCTTTGGCAAGGATATCTTGCTTCAGCTTTTCTTTTATCTCCGGCAAATCTTTTTCTGTGATGTTATATTTGCGGAGTATTTTTGTTCTCTTTTTGTTGCTCAGTAGCGTTGATTGTTTGCTGATTTTATTAAGAATCGACAGGTCTTTTCTAATTTTTTAAATTTTGTTTTGAATGTTATTTATCCACAGGGTTTGTTTGGGTGGTGGTACTCCAGTTTGGGCGGGTTTGGATGAGTATCCAGCTTCTTTTGTGGCTGCAGTGGCTGCTGCGTATATTAAGTCATTTAGCTCATTTATTATTATTATTATTATTATTATTATTATACTATTATTATTATTATTATTATTATTATTATTATTATTATTATTATTATTATTATTATTATTATTATTATTATTATTATATTATTATTATTCAGTAGTTTTATTTTTATAACATGCCTTCACTTCACTATCGAGCGCAGCTCTGTGTGCCTTGGGTATGTGCTGTGATTTGTTGTGATGCTCTGATGCTTACTGTATTGAAAGTGTTCTGCGTAGGATGTGTGCAGTGCCGAGTAGTGCAATTTTCTGTATGTTATATGTGTTTGTAAGTCCTGGTGTTTTTGTTATGTATTTGTCTGAATATTTTTTTATCATGCCTAATGCACCTTCTATGATAGGAATTGTTTGTGTTTCTAGATTCCACATTTTAGTTACCTCTATTTCCAGGTCTTTGTATTTTGAAAGTTTCACCATTTCTTTTAGAGAAACGTTGTTCTTATTATTATTACTGTTATATTATTATTATTATTATTATTATTATTATTATTATCATTATTATTATTATAATTATTATTATTATTATTATTGTTATTATTATTATTAATATTATTATTCAAACTTTCAAATGGCGATTGATTAAAACTTTGTTTCGTATCGTATCAATACATTTATTTACGTTGGACGGTAATGAAATTTCATAGTTATTCTTTCGACACCTGCTGATAATAGTTACAGCTTAATACATACGTAAATACATACGTATATGATACATTTTTATGTGCGTGTGTGTTTACATATTTATGTGAGTGTGTATACCTACATATGTGTATATATATATATATATATATATATTATATATATATATACGTACATACATTTATATATGCATACATACATATATATATATATATATATGCACATATATATATATAATATATTATATATATATATATAGATATATATATAGATATATATATAGATAGATAGATAGATAGATAGATAGATAGATAGATAGATAGATAGATAGATAGATAGATATAGTTGTATATATATATAGTAGGAAAGAAGGAGGAAGAGAATTTCGATTATTTATATTATATATATATATATATACATATATAGTCTTTATACGTTTCGGTGTAGTCATCTCACCGAAAAGGGAAAAGACATAAAGTTATCAAATATTTTTTCTTCTTAACACACTCATGCTATAATCATAAATTTTTATATATTCAACACTCTAGTTACAGGATTAAAAAATGTGAGGTTAATAGTAAATGATTTATGTATATTTTAGTAAAGGTGTTAATTTACACTGCATTATTATTTTTCTTTACTCTTATGCTGAGATCTAAGCATTTTCAACATGTAATATGTGTGTATGCATATGCGTGTATGTGTGGGCGTGTGTGTACGTGTGTGTATGTATGTGCGTCTGTGTGCTTGTGCTTGTCCCACATCACCGCTTGACAATCTTTATTGGGTTATTTACGTCCCTGTTACATAAGGGTCAGGCAAAACATACGATAGAATATATTTCCCACTAAATATTTCTAGGCAGTGCCCCAGCATGGTCGGAGTCCAGTGACTGAAATAAGTGGAAGAAAATATATGATCCATATTATTGTTTTTATTTCCAAAAGAATTTCTTTTGAAGGCAATCGAATATGCGGGCCATCTTCAGATTTGTATTCATATCTGTAAATATCAACTGCAAGTGTTATTATAATGACCTGATATTTTGAGAAAAGTCAATGATTTCACTGTCTCCTGATATTTAAAATCACAGGGTGAAATATCTATAAATACATATGTATATTTATGAAATATCTTTCTTGTATATTAATATATATTTTAGGAAATATACGTATATATTATATCATAGCTATATATATATACATATATATATATATATATATATATATATATATATATATATATATATATATATATATATATATATATATATATATATATATCTATATATATATATAATATATATATATATGTGTGTGTGTGTGTGTGGAGAGAGAGAGAGAGAGAGAGAGATAGGTAGAAAGAGATAGATATGTATTTATGTATGCATATATATATATAATGCGTAGAAACATATTTATACATGCATATTCTTGTTTATATACATATACCTATTTATATATGCATGCATATGTATGGCTGTGTATATATATATATATATGTGTATGTGTGTGTGTGTATATATATATATATACACATATATATGTATACATACGTGTATATATATATATATATATATATTATATATATATATATGTATATATACATACATACATACCCACAAACATATACATGAATACAAATAAATGCATTTATGAAATATACATAAATATATTTAAATATATCTATGGTATATTACACAAATATATGTTGAAAGCAAGGAAAATTATTGTGATGTGTATATCATTCTAATGTGTATATAAGCAGAACTCTTTGTATGTGTGCGTGTTTATACATATATGTATGTGCGTATGAGTGAGTTTAATAAAATATTAATATTTCACCATTTTCACTTCAGCATCTTTGTATTGTTTCC